>NC_143014.1:41417742-41445242 GCF_055824585.1 Amblyomma mixtum
CTTGCTGTAGCTAAGCTGACAGTCAAGTGGAATGAATTTTGGCGTTTTTATGGACGCACCGCGGGTAGCAAGCTGATCAACCAATTTGTCTCTGTTATCCGATGTTATTCTTTATGCGCTATGTACCTTTGTAGACTGCTCAACTTGAGTCTGGAGCTCCATATCCACACGTAGCCCATGGTCAAAAAAAAAATACAACGTCGGAATCATTCTTCCCCGAAATTAACCGTAACAGTGAGCAAAGACTTGTAAATAAAACTGAGAAACAAACTGTGCTTTACAGCAATGTAGGTTTATGAAAACGCTCCTCTAACCCGTAGAAACAAATGACTACTTACCATATAGGCTGCACAGGATGAGATCATGCCGCTGCGATGAATGTCAAATTCTTAAATGAAAATAAATGAAAAATCTATTGCTCATTTACCACCAATAAACGACTATTAACACGTCACGCGGGCAGCGTGACTAAGCAACTCGCTATAGCGGTAGTGGCAAGACGTCCAGCATTGCCGCCAGTCTAAAGAGAAACGAAAAAGTGATTAACCATTGGATCCAGGAAAAAACTGAAGTCGCGCGGGGCGTAGGCACTTGACCTAGATTTGGCAGTTACCGCACTTTCACCCGCGGCCACTGCTATATGCGTCTCATTATTTCCGACTGCAGGCCTTGGCTGCCAGATTTCTATCGTGGCTTCAGCGCCGCACGAATGTTTATTTTTTACTTACGGCAGATGCGCATAAAAATTGTCAAAAAATCTGCCTGAAATATTACGGAATAAGCTGAGAAATTAAACCAAAATATGGGGCCTTGTGGCTAGAATTCCTCCGCAGCCTGCACGATTCTCTTCCCCTTCCTTTCTCCACTCCACCTATGTGCCTCTACGCCTGTCGAATAGTTTCAACATTGGTTCAATTGCAGAGCCTTGTTGAGGTCATCTGGACTATCGATACAAAGAGAATGCGTTCGATAAGCGTACCGAGGCAAGCGATCGCTTAAAAAGCTCTCAGTTAGCGACAGGAAGTATTACTGACACACGGTACACGTTAGGCTGAAACGGCACAGCCATCGAAAGCAAGCTCTCAGTCGCGCGTCGAGCGAAGCGGATGAGTGCACTAATCGCGCGTAGCTTCAAAGAGGGCGCGCTAAAGAAAAATGGGCTGGTCGAAAAGCGCGCCAGCGCCTCGGGTATTTAGCGCGGTGATTGTAATCGATCTGCCCTTGGTTCTCTCGTTTGAAAACTTGGGTAAACAGTATATACACGATTCGCTGCTTCGTTCTACAGAGCCAACTGAAAGCAGAACACGCCGGCACCGCTCGCTCGCACGTCACCGCTAAAGTTGGCCACTTCAGGGCGTGAGAGCCGCAATAAATCACTGCGCTCAGTAATTCCCTCCTCACGCCTGTTTATTCTCATACGGGGCGGAGGATGGCGCGGCGAAATTTTGTGCCCCCGTCTCTCAGATACCCCGCGTGCCGCCAGAGCGTTCCGTTCGGCTCACGTTTCGCGTTAATGAAGCACTCGTACCTACGGCCTACGGCGTGAGGGGGGGGAGGGGGGGGGGGGGACAAGGCGAAGATAACAGCTTCACCCTGACCGCCCAGCACGAATGAGGAAACCGGTCGGCGAGATATGGGGCGCGCATTTACAACCCCCCCTCTTCCTCCCCTGAAGAAGCTGATGCAATGCCGCGACGGTTTTGCTCGAGAAGTAGGCGACGGCAACGAAGGTGGACAAATTAGACAAAGGCGCCGGCGACCGACTCTGGAGCACTTTTTTTCACCGCGACGACTGCCGTCGTGAGGGCGGGAGTTAGCTTTAAATAGCAAAAAATGATTCTGGAATGTTTACGCCTCAAGAGCTGCGTAGCATTAATCAAGTGACCATCGCACTGGAAGTATAAGTGTACACTTCATAGAATGAGAGGCAAGTGATTTAAATCGTCGAATTTGGGGGTGAAGCTTCTGTTTCCGCGCTACATGAATAGAATGTGGTGGCAGTGTCTTTTTTTTTTTAAGTGATAATAACGAAAAATGAAGAAAATGGGTTGGCGCCGGCAGCGCGAATGGTCACACGTTCATCAGGCACCTCATATGCGACCGGCGGGAATAAAAGGAACAGAGCACAGATGTATAGTGAGAGGGGGGGGGGGGGGGGGGGGCATAAAATGACAGGAGGAAGAACACTGCAGGAGAAGCAGAAACCATTTCCAACCTTCGAACACTCATACTGTGCCGTTCACACAAATAAAAAGAGAAGAGCGGCACAAGCCACTGTCTTGCACGCATGAGTTCACTGTAAAAATGTATACGTATGCATGAAGACGCGCGTAGTGTCTGTTCGCCATCCACACGTGGTGCCTGACTTCCTTCGGAGCAGCCGAGACGCGGCTCTCAGCTTTACACAGGTGGCACGCGCCAAGATGTCCCATCTCGGCCGGCATGGCTACGAGTAAAACTGTCGGTACACAACGACCGGCCGTTCGATGAACGGGCTCAAGAAGCGAATAGACGTTTTTGTACTGCGATCGCTGAATCGACAGGAATGGAGTGAGTTTCATTACAAGGTAAATATGCATTAAGAGGGCTCCCTTTAACACCCCCCCCCCCCCCCACTCCCCCGCTCTCCCCCTGATCTTTTTTTTTTTCTTTTAATGAACCAGAATAGCAAAAGTTGGAATGTCACGAGAACAAAGTTGATGAACGCTAAGAAGACTCCATTTGTCACAACGAGAAACAGGATGGACAACACGATAAACCATTCCTTTCGTGTTTATTGGTAGGATATGTTTTACCGTTATATTTTCACTTTGCTACAACGAGTAACGAGATCTAGAGTAACGTGCATTAAATAAATAGACAACGTCATAAGCAGAAATACAGGAAACAATGAAAAGCAAACATGTTTGACAATGACCGCGCGTTTCTGCTGCTGAATTCAAGATTTTAGTTGTTCGTTTCTTATGTAAAGAAATGAAGAGGGAATGGTCTGTGCGGCCAACGCAGTGAACTTTTGACTTTCCAGCTGCTCGCATACCGCGGGAAGGCCACGTCTTCGTTCCTGCTCTGTTCCGCAAGCCATTTCAGCCGACTTCACTGTATTGTTTTCCTTTATATGCAGTTTAAAACTCGTCACTTTCCTTTAATGCAGCGTAGAAGGCTACTTCAATATTCATTGTTCCTCTATGTGTGCAATGTGATTTGTAATATTCAATACAGCAGTCGACGCTTACATTGCTTGCTGTTATACTGTGGGTGTGATGCCTCTCATTTTTCTCTTTCATATTTGTCCAACTGTCACTGCCAGCTCGGAGAAGTGCGGTTCCGTCCAGCCGTCAGACGGCAGGTTTTACTTCGTACCGCTATCGCCGTATAAGTAGTAAACATTTGCAAAATAAGCGCCGTGCTGTTCTTGTTTTCTTGTTGACTGACGTCCGTTTTCAACTTCCGCTCTCTAGCCGCATTCGCCATTAATGAGTTCTAATTAATGAGTTCGCCATTAATGAGTTCGCCATTAATGAGCTGTATTGCTACTCCACATTATTCACTTATTTCTTATTAATCAACTGACTGACTGACTGACATATTGATTGATTGATTCTTTCTTTCATTAATTAATTCATTCATTCATTGAGAATTAGTTTTATGCTATTAAATCACGGGTGGGGGTTTTGAGACATGACCCAGTTGCAGAATTCGAGTTTATCTAGGCCGCAGGGTGGGCGGTTTGTTCAACCGACCCAACAGTGCGCGTAGCATTGTCTCCCTTAGTTTGCATAAAATGCGGCGACTGGGATATCTCTCCGCCACGGCGAGTGGGCCATCTCGTCCCTTTTCGTTACGCTTTCCGCGCCCACCCGGTGGGGTCGGAGCCGATTCCATTATTCGAGCTCGAGACGAAAGGCTGCGACGCAGCCTGCATGCCGCGTCGCCGCAGATAAGCCGGAGGAAAACCGGGCCTCACGCAGCTGTGCAACCTGCCGCAATAAATCGGACGTCGCGATGCTGATATCGAGTCGGGGGACGAGGTTCTCGCCCGCGCCGAACGTTTCAGAACGATGCATGCAGAGTGGCCCCCGCGTAGCCTGCCTACTGCTGTCCTGAGGTGAACGCCTGCTTCCGCGCACCACGATGCTCTGCGCGAGGCACTCGTCGTCGCCGCCGTCTTCACGCCATTACATGCGAATCAATGTCACTAGTCCCATTAGAGGTCGCCAGTACCGAATCAACAGCAGACCTCGTGCCGCGTCCGCACGGACGACGGCGAAGCCTACATACAGGGTTCGCGATGGAACGCTGCATGCGTCATGCAGTGCGCTGCGGCAAATTTGCTGAGCGTCCAGGTGTCTCGAGAACATGATATGGCCCATCGCAGCCAGCGTTGTGAACATTAGCAGAGAGTGCAGAGGGGGAGCTAGGGGCAGCCTGATATTATTCCGTTCAGATTATTCCACAGAAACCTGCAAGTTAATTATTCATAAATTAACAAACGCCACCTAGAATCGGCAAACGAAACGCGTGAGCAAGCAAAGTAGGACAACTTTTATTGGACGAGCTTAAGCGATGACGCGATGACTTTTACTAGGGAGCTGGGGCGACCACTCTCCGCTCATGAGACTATAACATTATCATTATCTAACCTCCACGAAGCGAAATTTCTTTTTCTACATTCTGATTTTTCTTGTGCCCTTCTCCATATCTACTACTCTTAATTTTTGCGCGCCCCCTTGAATGAACGCAAGGGAGCGTTCGTGTGTGAATCCGAGCCGTAAGTACGTACAGCTCAGCATTATAACTCCATTAGATGTACGGGTGCAACTAGAGCAATAAAAGCAGAAATGTGCTCAGTCGTTGCTGCAGACAAGAATTTCCCTAACGAATACGCCCTTAAAATACGCGCTTAGAAAGGGCCAGCCTTCACGCCACTCGCTTTGCACAATGTTATCACTATTTTAGCGAGCTATGCATAAAATCGGCTGCTCGCCTTGCGAGTAATAATGATAATAATGATAGGCACAAAGTAACCGCTGGGTCTTCTGCCGTGTCATTTGGTAAAAGATGAAAATTCACTTACTGAGTTCGGAAAACTATCAGCACAGGCTTACACCGAAATGTATTTTAGGACCTTTCAAAATACGAACATTTATCTCGCTACGCTGCGCTATCTGAAATGGACACTAGTTGCGTATCTGGAGCGCGTACTCCACTCCTGAACCGACAGTGTGATTGCTCGTAAACCAATTACTCTCCTCAGTAGTAGCTAAGGCAACGGCGCCCCCTCAAGAATTCTCGGATTACCTCTTCCACAGTTTCCTCCAGTCAAGACGTCATTAAATCTGCTCGAATGCATTAAATGAACGAGACCTAACTGTAGAATACAGCAAAGGAAAGGCACGGGTCTCGTAGTTGGAGACCCAGCAGCAGGTTCGCAATGGGACATAAGTAGCTTAAATGAACCGCACTGGATTAGCTTGGAAACAGGAGACCGTAATACGCTATTAAATTCGAGCGAACAGGGCATGTTTGGGATGAGGTGTCGAAAAGTGGCTCGCATCAGATAACCAGGTGAAGCAGCTCAAGAGGCTCCGTCCCCGCAGATTGGCGTCGAATCCTCTGCGAGATGAGCGAGAGATGCCACGCGCCTGACTGCGTGCGCAGAGGCGCCGGGAGCCACGAACGCTTCATTTAATCGCCGCTCTTCGTGGTCCTAATATAATTCTGTTTTCGCGCGCAGAACGGTAAGCTTTGTATACAACACCGGCCTCCGGCCCTGGCACGCTTCTCCGCCGCGGCCCAATCTTTTCGCGCCGCGGCCTGTTGTGCAGAGCGGTGACGTGCCAACTGGCCCCGGCGCCGGTGCGACGCACTTCGTTCCGCGCATTGCTGTGCGCCCCTCTCCGAAGCGGAGGAGGCCCTCCAGCAGCTCCGAACAAGACAACAGGGGCCGCTGGCTGCATGGGCCCGAGCGGCCACAACGGGAGCCAGGGACCAGGCAGCGCTGCATGACTGCCGGAGCGTGGGCAAAGAAAGATGTAGAGAGGCTGTGCCGCCGAATTTAGAGCGGAGAGGGTGGGGACCCCTCAAGCCACGGCTCCTCGACGTCACCGGGCCGCTTTCGGCCCAAGGCGCGTCTGGTGACGCAAACGCGAGGAAACACCAGAACAAAACGCGCCAGCAACTAATGTGGGTTACGCGGCTCTTCAGCGCCGTTCGGCCGCCGTACTGTACCTGCCCCGATCTCGTTTCTTTTCACTAACCGTCTCCTTTCTTCTTGGCTTTCGCCGAGCTGCGCGACCGACGCCGTCTAGGCGCGCCAGCCGCGCGAGCGCGGGACGGCGGTACTCCGATATCGCGGGCTTCTCTCGCGTTGCCCACCGCGGCCAAGATATTGCTGCCGCCGCAGAGGGCCCGTTTTTCCTTCCAAATATCACTCGGTCGCCGCCGGAGATAGGGTAATTCGTGCCGCTTTTCTCCCTGTTTGCTCCTCCGCAGCTTGTCTGTTGTTGTTCCTCATGGCCGCTGTCGCGCAATCCTTCGCGAGTTCATTTTACTGCCCGTTGTCTGTCCCCGGGCGATCATTCGGGCGCCGCGGGAGGCGCTTATCGCCTCGCAGCGGCACGGGGGTCAGCTGGCCGCGTGCCGAACATTCACGGGCGTGCGCGCGCGACGGACAGGCGGACGCCTGTCGCGTGATCGTGGCAAATTTCGAGCGCTTTCGCGGACAAATAGCCTCTTCCGACGGCCGCGGGGAGAGAGAGTAAAAAGCGAGGGCCGAGAACGGAGTAAGAGGCGCGCGCTGTCGCCAAACAGAGCAGGCGGCTGTTTTTTCCGCTCCTGCGGGGCATCGCCGCTGTCGATCTGCGGCGCCCATTCCTGTCCTCAAGGACGCCGCGGCTCCTTGATGGAGGCCGAGGAAAAAAGCTGCTCCTACCGCGTATGCGGAAATGCGCGCCGCCGCGACCTGCTGGCGTCGCTGGTTCGACGCATCTCTACCGGCCCGTTAGAGCTTCGACGTAGTCAGGCCGTTAATCAATTACTGGTGGAGCTAACGCGGCGCGCCGTCGGTCCCGTTGCTCCCGACTATCCCGCGCCTCCTCCTGTAACTATTACGACGCTTACGCTCTTGGTCGTTGCGGGCACGCTAGATAGCGAAGGCACTGGCTTCGCTCGTTCCTCCAAGACTGCTTGCGCTGTGAAATGACCCACTGGGGCAACAGGCGGAGACGGCTTGCGTTATCCTTCGCGAAGATACTGCTCTTCTGTTTAGCTCTGCTGGCACGCACAGCTTGCTCTGCACTATTTTGTCGGGCTGTCCTTCCTGCATGCAGAGCGTACTGCAGGAGTTTTATTTCGAGAGGTTGATTCATTTTGCTGTAACCTATAGCACAGTTGAACGCTATTCAAAGCGTGAACCGCTTTCTATACGGCAAGACAGACTTTATGATGGGCGTTTTTCGCTGAATCCCGTCCTGTCGCGTACTCGTGGGCAGTGGCGTAGCCAGTAATTTTGTTCGGATGGGGGGGGGGGGGGGGGGGGGGGCTCAGGTTGCAGCGTGGCCCCCTCATAGGATTTGTGGAGAGATCAAACGCAAGAATAATAACTACGTTGCCACTGATGACAATGCCATTGTGCATTAGATAACGCTACGCACTGTCTAGACTAGTGAAATATAAATTTTCTAAAATAAAAGAATGTATTTGTATGTCTTAAAAATCGTGGCAGGCATAACTGATACCAAGGCTTCCAAGTTTTTGCGTATTTAATAAATATCACACGAAGTCTAGTACTATACTCGTACCAGTCCAAAACCAGCAAAGTAGTGCATGCCGCTGATATGGAAAACGTAAAGGCCATGAAATGAGCAAGCAGAGGAGATTTTTTTTTTTTTTTAGGAATCTTTGTCGTTTAAGAACCTTTACGTTTTTGTACATATGCAACGGCCGGGAAAAAATATCCGCTGTCCACGACGCTGTCCTTCGTTCCATGCGTAGCAGCAGCTGTCACCGGTCATGTATTGCGAGTAACTGCACCGAAACTTCAGTCGTAACAGCGAGCACATGTATAAACGAGGAGTTCTGCAAAATATACATTAGAATTGTGAAGATAAATGGAGTATTAGAAATGCGAAGATACAACTTGATAAAGGACAAAAAAGTGTCACTGGAAACAAAGTCACTGTATGTATACACAAAACCTCGCAACAAGATGTTTAAATACACGTATGTCTCCATTAAATCTACGTATCTAAGCAAAAGTCACCCTATATAAAGCGTCAAACAAGGCAAATAAGCATCTTGCGCAATCACAGATAGTAAAGTTTTCACACGGAAAGACAGACGATCCGGGCAAGGACAAAACTATGATAGCAGATGTCATGATATGTACTATGCGCCGTGCTGCAGTCGGTGACAGTTCGAAAAAATTTCGGGGGGGGGGGGGGGGGGGGGGGGGCTGAAGCCCCATAAGCACCCCCCTGGCTACGCCCCTGCTCGTGGGTGAGCCCCTTCCATGATGACATGGCTATGTATGATATGAACATAAACTCTTTCATTGTTTCGTTGCGAATTCCAGAAACTCCGGTCAGCGACGTCCTCGCGCGTGTAGCGCCTTACGTGAAACCGTGCAGTCGCCCTCTTTAGTCGGTGGGCCGCCATGGGCTTCCCCTGACTGGAGTGCAGAAAAACATCCGTACGTATGCGGCGCATTGTGTTCGAAACCGTGTCAGTGGGCAACACATGCGAGGCACTCATTCGGCTCCTGTGCCAGTGTCGCTTTAGGAGCGTTACGAAACGGTTGCGGCCGCGGAATAGCGAGCCGCGTAGGTCAGGGGTCTCCGCGAGGGGCGGGAGAGGGGGGGGGGGGGGGGGGAGCACGCCTCACCAGTCACGGGTTGTGCGCGCCAGTTTACCACACATCATGAACAGCGGCACGCTCCACTTGAGCACATACGCAGTTGCGTTTGGGATTATGGGTGGGGCGGCTCGTGGACGGATGATGACAAGCTCAAAGAACCGGGTATCATCGCTGGCGAAGTCGAAGAGTGATGACGGAATTGCGACGGTCGTAAATAAAAGGCTCGCACCTCGCTGTGTGCTGTCAGCGTATCATTTAATGTTCTATATTTATCTTCTAGTCGGGAGAACGCTTGTGTTTTCTTCCTTCCTGTTGCGCCGGTCGATAGCAGCTTCACCGGTTGACCTCCAAGCAGAAAAATTGAGGAAAGAGATTAGGGAATTGATAGTTTACACGTCACGCATGTTGTGCTCCTCGTACGCTGTCCGTGCTTCACGTAACAGCTGTAAGTAGTCTTAGTTGTGTCTTCTAACAATCCGCGGCCATGATGCGATGCCAGTATTTTGTTTAATTCAAACAAATAAGCAAATAAACGCAGGTTTTCCTCATAGTCTCATGTATGGGACGGCGAACGAGCGTCTCTCGGGAACGCGTCACGTACGCATGCGACAACCGCGAATGATGAGAGAGAAAGGAATTTTAATGAGGAAACGGTGGAGAGGTCGGCCGGTGGTGACATAGCCCTGGCCTGCTACTCCACAAATGATGCGAATGATGCATTCCCCCGGCGCCGATGGTTCTTCGTCCACTAACCAAACGGTGAATTCCTAAGACCGCTTCCTTGGATTTTTTTTTTTTTTTTTCAGAGCGCGATTAGTGCATGAGGAATTTCACTCTGCGTTGCCAGCGTCCGTGCGCATCCGCGTTCGAATACTGCATGCTCGTAGGTGGACCGCCACCTTGGTGGGCTTCAGAGTGGGCGGGTGCGCGACAGCAATCGCCGCCACTTTTTCGCTGCTGGCATGCAGGGCTAAAAGTTTCCGTGTTTTTTGTTTTCTTTTTTTTTTCCCCGCAAAACGTGAGGTGCCCTTAAGTAAGGCGGCGCAACGTGCGCTCGCAAACAATTGGCGTATCCGCCCTTGCCCTCTCAACTCGGCTGTGGTAATCACGCTTCAAAGTTTTAAGTATAAAAAGCTTCAGACAGCGTTAACCTGGTTTCGGCCGGGGCACAGGTGGAATTACAAGCAGCTGTCGCAGAATCTCGACCCAGAACTGCCCGTCGTCGCTGGCCAGGTTATGCGAAACATTTCAAAGTGTATCGCGGGAAGTAGACAAAAGCTCGAGGCGCCCGGAGTTGTATAGCAGGAAACTGCATCCACAGTGATCGCGCATGTTGTTGTTGTTGATCTCTCCTGAAACGGCAGATACCCGCGATGGGTGTAGATGGCCAGAGTTTGGCGATGGCTGCCAAATGAAATTACTGTAGAAACAAAGCAAAATTGAGGCTGTGTGCAAAAATTCGCAATATCTAAAACTAACATCGAAGAATACGTAGAGAATCACAAATTGGTTCAAAAGAACCGCGGCATTGTTTTAAAAGGTCGCGCGCTCTTGGCTGCCGTCATGGTCTTTCTCTGAGCCAAGCCCGACTGCTTTTTCGCCTTCGACCTAGATGGTGGGAATGATTGGCTCTAATTAGTGGGTCTCGTTATCGACGGGTTAACTCCATTAGAGGTGCATGGTCTTTGACTTAATGACGGAAACAACCGAGCGCACTCAAGGCCAAGGACGCGTAAGAGAAACACACACCAGCGCCGACTCCCTTCCTTGTTTCCCTCCCTTGTTCTTCGCCTTGAGCGCGGCTGGCTGTTTCCGTCATGAATTTGCGCCGACTAGCCCAACTAGCGAGTTTAGGCCGAATAATTTGCAGCAACTGTATTTGTTTGTTCGTTTCTGTTTCTCTGGCTTGCCTGCCTGCGCGGGGTCAATAAAGGACGTTGACGTCGTTCACACAGGGGTGAACGAAAATGCAGCTAGGTACAAGTGGTAATAAAATACATTAACATGCCGAACAGGAAGGAGAATATACAACGGTGCAAACACAACAATAACATAACAACACCAGCAACTTACGTCCATTTTTATTAAAAAATAAATAATTTCTTGGGCTATACTACTAAAAATTTAAGTGACCATGATACGCGACATTTTGACCGAAATCCCGTTCACTTTGCCCAGAATCCCTCCTCGCACGTTAATAATATTACTAATAATGATTATCACTCAATTATTCTTTCAATAGAACGACCCTTATTTAACGTGCGCAGAAACAACCATGCGGTCTTGCTACTGCAGCACAGATGAAAAGCTAAAAAGTACTGCGTACATATAGTATATTATATAAAGAGACGGCAAGCAATAGAGCTAAATGACAGCAGCAGGAAATGGGGGACCCGTACAGAATAAAAGCAATAAAAGCAAGATTAACAAGTACACATCACACGGCGAATTAGCATTCACAAAGGAATGCTAATGGAACACACGTACCCAGGGTAAAAACTTTACTGCAAATATACAAAAAAAATATACGAACACTGAACACTCGCGCTACGGAGTCACAAATGAAAACACGATGTAAAATTAAATATAGCTATGCAGGAAATAAATAATAATAATAATAATAATAATAATAATAATAATAATAATAATAATAATAATAATAATAATAATAATAATAATAATAATAATAATAATAATAATAATAATAATAATTTTTATTAGTCCTCATAGTATACACATGATAACTTGCCGGGCCTGCCGAAGCCTCTGCATGGCTTGTATGGCAGAGCCCGGCAGCGGGGCAGAATCTGAATTCACAAACAAATGGTATGCGCTTGTTCAGATTAACAGACAGCCAAATATGTTATTGGCGTACACACTGAAAACTCATAATTGTGTCATATAAATACGTTAAAGAAATATTTTTTTTTTTAAGTTCAATACACTTTCAATGTATTAGCATAAATCAGTCAGACAAAATAAAAGGAAAGAGGACCACACTGAGCAATGCCATTGTGCACATACACAGAAAGGAACAAAACTATATCGGATGCTCCGAAACATCATAAAATACGTACCAAAAGCACTATGCACCACCTATTTCTGAAGTTTTATTAAAGCTCTTTTGATTCCGGATCGTGTAGTTTGTTGTAATACTGTCCAGGAAGGTCATTAAAGGTCAGGGGAATGTAGTATTTTCTAAGGCTTTTACCGTAACGTGTTCTTATAGGAGGTATCGCAAAACCTGTATCGGCACGTAAAACTTTACCGATGCTGCGTCGCTGACGAAAATAATAATAATAATAATAATAATAATAATAATAATAATAACAATAATGATGATGATGATGATGATAACTGCTAGAAATACGCTGCAAAGGCCGAGCCAGAAATTAAAAATTGGAGGGGACAGTTAAGCTCCACTTTAATGAACTAATTCCCTATATGCAGATCATCCTCTACTTTAAATTCATTGATCCTCCAGAGTCCTCGTACCACTCCTGGCGCAGTGGTGCAGCGGTTAAGCGCGATGTGCCGCTGTCCTGCGATGGCAGGTGCTTGCAGCGGTGGGCCTTGTGCGGCCCAGGTTGCTCTTCCCGAGGGACCAATCGTTAATTTAACTGACACCTGCCACTGTGGGCACTTTGCTAACCATCCGGTGGGCAGGTTGGGATGATGCCCCAAGGTCACGTGACATAGGAGGCCCACCTGCCCCCTAGGTTGTTCTCTGCAGAGCACCTACCAGAGCCATGCCCATGATTTTTCTCTCACAACGCCGACACCGAATTTTCTGGTTAACGGGGCCTTTAACGTTACCGCGTTAAAGCTGGGACCACTTGGCGCCCGCCGCGGTTTCCTAGCGACAGCGTAGCTACTCGTAGTGCTGTGGGAAACCGCGACTCGTGTCGATGGGCGAGAAAATGCGTCGACCGCTCAACGACGACGATAGTACACAACTGGCGAGCGCAATGGACGCTGTCAGCCGCGGCAGTGTCTGTCCACCCAGTGCTATAGGTTCCGCCTGCGGTGACGCGGTGGAAAGTACTTGTTCGGAGCGACCTGAATGAGATGCGTCGTCCTGCGACAACGCCAGCTGTGCGGGAAGCGGCCGAAAGCCGCACGTCCCCAGCCGCGGAGGGAGGCCTTCACCGGAGCGTCGCCCGCAGGCACGTGCCGACGGGGAGGCTTATCTTTCCTTTCAGCCCGGAGAGGAAAACGAAGAAAGGCAAAACGCCGCAGCCGCGTTGTGTTTCGCGCTCAGCCGATGCCATTGGCTCTCTAACGAAGATGCCTCTTCTTTTGTTACTCTTTGCTTTACCGAGAAACAAATCCGAATGCTGGAGCTGTAGCCGCTGCTGAGTGGAGGAAGCTGCTCTATTTTTAACAGATCACTGCCCGCGGCGTTTCCTTGCCTGACCTTTGAGCGGACATCCGTTTCTGTCTGATCCTTTTTGTTTTTAAGCGCGTTTGCATGATAGCTGCCATCCTTCGAGTAATCCACAGAGGTTTGTACTGTGGTTCAAAAAAGTAAAAAAAAATCTCGTCCGGGACGATTCCCGCAGAGTAACTCAGACCCATTCTTTCTCCTATGAATGCTGTTGGGCATGACGGGAGCCAACAGCCACCAAAACCAAGAAGCATAGGGGATGTTTTTCTCTTTTTTAATTTGTGCTGTTAGTTAATTGGATATGAATAATGTAATTAATTTATCGCTCAACGATAATTGATAACAAAGCGAAAGAAAACAACCACATGTCGCCGGTGGGATCCCAACCCACGACCTCCTAATTTCGCGCTTGGTAGTCCACCAACTGAGCCGTCCAGTCTTCCGCGCTTTCGGGGGTATTTATGTGTATTGGTTTAGGATTTAGTGGTGTTTAACGTCCCACAGCGACTGAGGATATGAGGGACGCCGCAGTGAAGGGCGCCGGAAATTTCGACCACCTGGGTTTCTTTAGCGTGCACTGAAATCGTACAGTACACAGGACTAGAATTTCGCCTCCATCGAAATTCGACCGCTGCGGTCGAAAAAAATTCAGCCTCCAGTTCTTACTCCTTGTCCCATTATTGTCCTATAAACTGCCTTTATTGGAACCCATTACTTTTTCATCATAAAAGTTTGCGTACAGTTACTGCAAAAAAAAAAAACAACAACAAAAAAACGGGTTTCCCAAAATCTTATTGCACTTTCTGTAGGGATGGAAGCTAGCGATTTTGAGAAATCGTAAAAGCGACGTATTCCACCTCGTGTGATATACGATATTCTTTTATCGAAAACTACAGCATTGCTAGCAAAACTAAGTACCATTCCCTTGTGTCGACTCGTTTACCCATCACATAAAAAAATTTCAGTGAAAACAAAAAATGCTCATTGGACCTCGATTAGCGTTCTTATCTGAACACACACCCATATCAAGGCGTGATTCGATGCATATAATGACCCCTTCTAATACAATGCCTTCCATGCACGGGGCGGGAGTCCCATTACTCCTCCTCCGCGTAAGACGAGCTGA
Source organism: Amblyomma mixtum (assembly GCF_055824585.1). Classification (NCBI taxonomy): domain Eukaryota; kingdom Metazoa; phylum Arthropoda; class Arachnida; order Ixodida; family Ixodidae; genus Amblyomma; species Amblyomma mixtum. The sequence goes on from NC_143014.1 coordinate 41,432,110, forward strand.
TGAGGTCGTTAAGGTATATGTGAAAATAGTCAGCCGTCTGTGATGCCAAAGAAAGCAGTTTTTTTTTTTTTTTATCGCTAAGAGAAAGAAAGCAACTGAGTAAGCGTCTTATGATTTGCTTGATTTCAAAGACTAATGGTTGGTGTCACACACACACGTCCAAACGCACACACACATAAGCATGCGCACTTGAATCCAAAGGATTAATTACGAGCCCATCACGTGTTATCAGCCGAAAGATTAAAAAAGAGGCACTGCACGTTTCGCAAATGAAACCCAAGCGGTATTGTTGTCGGTCGTTTAGAGCAAGCAGAATTTTTTTTTTATTCTTTTAATGAATTCCAATATAATTCTTCAGTTAAATCCAGTCAGTCAACTTTAAAACCATTGGAGATGCGTGACAAGTTTCACTTACAAAGTTTTAACACATCAAAAGAAACCACCAACTCAGATGGGTCAACAGCAAAATAATTTTCGCAGCGATAACCTGATTCCAGGAGCCTATTCCGTGCTCCGGAAAAAGAATCCGAATCCTGCAGTGCACGGGGCAGGACCGCTTCTTTTAAGCATCCCGCACTTGGCAGAGTTCTCTCATTGGCCATCGACCGAAAGCCCCCAAGTTCGTGCGGCCGAAATGTTGCCCTGCTGGGCTTAGTTCAGAGCATGGATAAACTTCCGCAAGCAATAGTACAGTTTAGCCGTTGAGCCATTTCTACTTTTTCTCTTGCTTTCTCAATGTTTTCAGTTGAAGCTTTTCCGCCACCTTCAGTAGTTAAATAACATAACGAATGCGGTTAGGGAATAAGATAGCTCTAGGCTACCCTGTCTCAGGCTCATTTGCATTCCCACGGAATGTTCCGTTCTTTTTTTCGTTTTTTTTTTTTCATATCTTAACTCTCGTCTCACATTACATGTGGTTACCTGCACACTTGTTCCTTCACGGGTACCCGGAACTTTGGGCGTTTGTTTGAAATTAAATGCCTATAAGTGATTTTAACCTGGATTCTATCCTGTCTTTGGCTTGCTTAGCGACAAGATTTCCGGACCCTAATAACGGGCCTTGCTGCGAGGAAAGAATCACGCGTGTGAAAAGGAAACGGCGGAATAGTATCCCACGCACACCTTCAGTTCCTATGCAACATCTTATCTCCTCGCCTTCGGCTCGGATCTCAACGTCGCAAAATTCTCTTCCTTCGCGAGAATTAAGCCCCGGTATACAGAGTATGCAAAGGGAGCGTCCCTCTCTTTCCCCACAACTTCCGCTTTCCCCGAGGGGCGCTCGGAAACCGCTCCGTCGACGGCGGAACCACACCTCCGTTCCGGCAGCGGCATCGACTCCTCTCGCGCGACTTCCGCCGCCCTTCCCCACCTCGCCGCACTCTCGCCGCTGCACAGCTGACGACGGCGGCGGCGGCGACTTCCCGCTCGCCGCTCTCGCCGCACGCTTAGCGTCGCGCCGCTGTCCGATAAAGCCGCCTTGTTTCCTACTCGTCGTCGCACAAACGCAGCGCGACACGGCACGGCCGGCACTCTCGCGAGCGTATATGCACAGGTCAGGTAGGGCGAAGCTTTTAGATGGCTGAGAGGCGTAGGGAATCCATGAAGAGGAAAGGCGCAGTAACTGTCTCACTTTCGGTGGACACCGCAGCCACGCCGCGAGGGTCGGATGAAGTGAAAGGAAAGAAAGATACGCCGTCGTGGGGAGCTCCCGAGTAAACCCCCTGAAGCACAAGGGCGTCTTTTGCGTTTCGCGCCCATCGAAACGCGGCTGCCCAGACTGCGATTTGATCCCGCGTCCTCGTGCTCACCAGCTCAACGCATAACCGCTGAGCCACCGCGACGGATAAGCGCAGAGTTTTTTGGGGTTAAATGGCTTGCAAATAAAGCTAGGCGCAAGCAGACAGGACGATGGATGCGCCGTGCACACTACTGGCATGACGAAACGCAACACGACCCCAAAGTTCCGATTTGTTTCGGCGACCTAGCTAGCGGTTCCGGTGCGGCTCCCGCCACGTTAGACTAAGTTACTGCGCCCGCCAAGACACGCACCTCCATGCTAGACGCTTGTCGTTTTGTTTTTATCCTTAAATTCCTGGATTATCGTAGACATGTTAAACAGCCTCTCTAGGCGGATTATCACGCGTTATGGCTTCGAATAGATTTTTAAGTCGGGAGAGTAAAGCGGGCTGCTGTAAAGAATCACTTTCATACCAAAGGGCCCATGTCGATCCGAGCACGTCGGAGAAACCCAAAGGGTTGAAATCAATAAATACCGCTGCATACGGCGCGCTCCATGCAAAGCCTCAGGAGTGGCTTCGTGAAATAAAAAATTCATGAATGTAATCTAGCCTACCCAACCTGATCGGTGGGGACGTTTCAACTGTCGACGAAGAGAAAACTTGAGCTCTCTCACGCCGGGAAGTGGTATGGCATGTCATGAACTGAAGGGGCACGGATTAACGTTGCAATCAATACGCGAGCATGCTTACGCTACGTTGTTGTCGTTTTTGCTGTTTCTTGGGGTTTAAAGTCCCAAAGCGACTCGGGCTATGAGGGACGCCGTAGTGAAGGGCTCCGGAAATTTCGACCACCTGGTACACGTATGCTCTATATTGTAAATATTTGCCCGACAGCCAAATAAGAGACGCAGCTACGCGGCAAGTTCATCACAGAAGCCTCCTCAATGCAACGCGGGAGCTGGCAGCCGTCAGCATTTGAGATGTCCCGCTTTCATTTCCCGCGAATGAGTCACCTGGAAAATAAACACGCATATTGGTTCAAACGCACTTGCAGCATTGTAGAGGGCGTGCGGGCGAAGTTCATTAAGTTTGATTGATTGATTGATTGATTGATTGATTGATTGATTGATTGATTGATTGATTGATTGATTGATTGATTGATTGATTGATTGATTGATTGATTGATTGATTGATTGATTGATTTGCAACTGCCCTCAAAGACATAATCTAAAACACACTCTTTCCTCATCCAAAATATACGGAGACCTTTTGCGTCACCGGCTGTCTCCAAGCTATGCGCCCGTGACCGGTGCGCTTAATCGAAAGAAATGACGCCACACAATTGCTAGATTTGACCGGTGGTGTTGCGCAAGCACAGCGCCCAATATAGTCCCCGCGTTTTGGAAGTTCCTGCTTCCTGCGCCGAAGATATCAAGCTACATTGTAGAGGAACGCGAACGTAATCACCGCGCCAATGGTTAGGGCAATTTTTCCGCTGGCCTGGCAGCACTCGAACGCAGGAAACATTTTTAGCGGCCAGCGCGCTTATTGTTCCTTATCGCGAGCGACCAACAGTCGCGCGACATGCGGCCCCCGCTGAGAGCGCAGCGTGGCGCGAGAGGGACCGCTATTTCGAACGCCTATGACACACGGGTGTTACGGTCTTCTGCGGGCTTAGGCGACACACCCGATAGACAAGACAAAGCCCGGCCTCTTTTTTTTTATATATACAGCAAGAGAGAGTAACAATTAAACGCCCGTATATATAGCCATAGAAATAACTGCTTGCCTAGATATCTGACGTCACCTATAATGGACTGATCAAAAGAAAGGCAGTCGATTGTTATTTTTTGCTCACATGCTGTGCACGCGGCAGAGAGTCCCTGCCGTGTGTGCTAAGCCTTTGCCTTTTCCGTCAACGACTACAGCTAGACAGGCATTGTAGGATGCGCTCCCTGAGGCATCACAAAAGCATCCAGAGCTGCTATACGTCAGCAAAGGCGGAGAAAAACATGGGCCCTTCGACACAAAGTCAAAAATACTGAGCCAGCAGGTGTTCACTACTTGAAAACGCTATGTGTGCACCTTGAAACAAATGATAAACAGGCACACGTGCTACAAAGACTGGAAAAACAAAAAAAAAAGTTGCACAAAAACGCAAATAAAGAGACAAGCAGCGCGCCTTTCTGCTTTCGGCGCAAATACGACTCAAGTCATGGGAGGAAACATCACCCGTCCTTCGTTCGGCAGAAGTTTGCCGTCCACAGCTGTATCAGCATCAGTGGGCACGACATCGTCTTCACGAGTCTGTGCGACTGCACAGAACACGGATACACTGTAAAGAGTTTTGCACAATTACGACTGTTTTGAAGTGCCTGTGGCTCACCTTTGTACCCCTGAAAAATGGAATTTATTCACAAACAGCCCTAGAAAATGTGTTTCTGATGGCTGATTAGAATACAGCGCAACAGGGGCGATCGCGAGCGCCTTGTGATAGTTTGCTCGTCGTGCACCTTGTCTCTTTGGCACCTTATTTTAAAAAATTACGAGGAACTTTAGCGGCTAAAGTGGTGAAAGGCGAAAGCCTGAGTGCTGCATTCTGCTACGCGATTGTTCACTGCACATTTTGTTGGTGCATTAATTAACTACCAATTAATGACGCTTAAGCTTCGCCTTTAGGAGTGGAATGCGACAGCGTGTTGTAGCGCTGCCACAGAGTCCAAGGAACGCCACCACCCGTTCGGCGCGATGCGTTGCCCTTTGAACGCAACGCTTTTTGAGGAAAGGAAATGGGACTGTAATTCTCTGTCATCTCGGTGGACACCTGAGCCGCACCGTACACGAAGGGAGGAAGTGTGAGTGAAAGAAGAAAGAGGGGCCGTAATGAAGAAAATGAAAATTGTATTTGAGGAAAGGAAATTACGCATGAACTGTCTCACAAACCTCAGTAGACACTAGCCTAGCCGAAAATTGTATTTGAGGAAAGGAAGTTGCGCTGTAACTGTCTCACATTTTTCGGTGGACACCCGTCAAAATTCGCGCGCGGTGACGTCACAACAATTTGGATCAATCTGAAACGCGGACAAATACGATTTGCTCGTCGGTAAATTGGTTTTTGAGGAAAGGAAATGTATCTGTCTCTCATATCTCGGTGGACACCTAAACCTCGCCGTAAAGGGAAGGGAGGAAGATGGGAGTGAACGAAGACACCGCATTCACTAGACGCACCTTTGTTCATTCCAAACCATCTAGCTGGCATGGCGGAGTGGTAGCGTGCTCGACTCGCACTCCGGAGACCGGGGTTCGATTCCCAAGCTCGGCCAATTTCTTACTCGGTTTTATTTATTTATCTGGTCTGACTAGAACGGTTAATTAGATTAATTGGGTCAAGTAAGCAATTAACTGAACTCAGTCAAACTTACTTGGAGCATCACTATACGATCCCTTTAATTGGTTGCATGGTTAGTAGCGAAAGTACGATTGGTCCCGTTTGAAATTCGCGCAGTGTGACGTCACGACCGTTTCGACCAATGGAAATGCGTGACATTTCTGTCGACAGCTCCTGCTTACAACGATGAGGCATTAAAGGCTTCCGCCTTAATAAATCACTCAACACCAACTAGCCCGACTACACACGTTCCTTATGGCTCGTTTCTGATTTATGAAGGCGTTCGTAACACCTGCAGTTTCTTTTGATCACATAGGCGCAGCTTTCACGCAGTTTGCAGTACAACTGGCTTAAAGGTGCACTAAACAGGAATCTGAACTCGTCTTTTTACCACGGGAACTTGACATTCCGAGCATCCTTAGAAATTTCGAATTAATGCCCTGTGCGGTCGATTTCCCTAATTTAAATCGGATTAAACGTCCCGGCTCCCGCTTTTTTTTTTTTTAACTCACCGCTGACGGTAGGAGGTGTCAACCAACGCGTGGAGTGACTTTCAGCCAGTCCCGTGGCGGCTTGCCGCTCTGCCATCGGCGGAGTGATACGTAGCGATCGACGAAAGCAGAGTCCACGCATATTTTTATTTCCGTGGCCCTAATTTACAGCTATGTAGCCTCTGACTGGATCTATTTATTCACGGGAACCTAGAAAACAAAATAAAAGCGAAAGCAAAGCCGCCATGCGACTGCCTGAAAGGCACTCCACGCGTTGGTTGACTTGTGCCCTACTGCATTAAACATAGTCATATATGCCAGCCACACTATGTTGTCCCAGAGAACTTTGAATACTGCCTGGTCTTTACGCTTTACTGAAGTCGTGCCCTCTAGAACGGCCGAAAGCGTTTCAATTGAGGCCGCTTTACGCAAGCTATAGGGTCTTGTCCGCTCAACCTGTTGTGATCCTGACGGGTTCAAAATCTGCCCTTCAAAAGTTAGAGGGCGGGTTCCCCATTGCTGCCTTGTCTCTTAGCTCTCTATACGCATGGTGCATAATCTTCACAGCAGAGGCTTCTCCGTACGATCCCAGTGGGCGTCCTCACATATAGGTGTCATAGGCAATGAGGTGGCGGACAGTCTGTCAGGTAATTCATCAAGAAAAGTCTCTCAAGGTGCCAAGAGACTCTTCCCAGAAACGGTGTTCGGCCATTTCAGAATCCTGTGGAGTTACCGCCTCGTGTGACCAAGGGACTAAAAAGATCCCGGGCCACATTATTACTTCGCATTCGCACGGGCTCTGCTCGTACTCCTGTGTGGATGTATAAGACGAGTCTGGCATCGTCTCCCTTGTGTTCCACGTGTGGTGTGCGCGGTGATATAGGACATTGCCGCATGTGCTGTCCAGTGTGCGACGCGGAAAGGTGTGTGTTGTTCGCTTCCCTTAAGAAGACAGGAGCCCCTCACAGTTCCCTTCAGGACATTCTCCACGTGCGCGCGTAAAGAAAGTCGTATAGAAAAGAGGCTTCACGCCTTCTTTTAAAGTTCCTCCAGGACTCGGACTTCGACTCCAGAAGGTGACAGCAGGAATGACTGTTGACTGTTATAGGTGGTTTTGTTTAGAGCCATGTAGATCAGTTAGGTGTCAGGTATGTGCCTGATTTGTGGACCATATTCAGCATTTAAGTTTGGCTACGGTGGAGCAGTTGCCGGCAGAATCCGCAAGGTTAACCCCACCAAGCTGCAACACCCTCAACATCTCAACTTTTCAACTTTGGTCTGGGAAAAAGCTATCACCCGTAATATTGCCAACTGGTTTGGTGCAAGCAAGAAAAATTCCGCCCTGCTTGAGGGTAATGAATACGACAGCTAACACGTCCCTTTTATTCAAAATCTCATCAGCCAGCCCGTTGTTGTCCGTCCCACTGAGCTTCAGAGTGACTATGCCTGTTCTGGCTTCAGTGAGGCTCCAAACACTGAAATGCCGCCGTTAATGCTTCAATTCCGACCCAGTTTATGCACATTTCAAAAGAAAATACCGGGCGTATGAAACTTTAGGGCAAAAACGGAAAAGATACCAGTGCATCCTGACCTGCGTGCGTTGTGACGACAAAAAAAAAAAAAAAGAGTGAGAAAAGTCATAAACATCGTGGGCATAAACGGGTAAAAACATACGCGCAGACATTTATATTATATACGCCGCTACACATTCCTGCAAAAAGCCACACGTGGACGGAGAGCGCAGAAATAGCTGCCGATAACCTGGAGCCATTCTTTCCCGCAACGTTTCCGCCCCATCGCTCTCTTCACGCTCGCTGACACGCGCCTGACGCGTGCGACCGAAGAATGGGCTCGGCGGGGAGACAAGCTGAGACAAAGGAATGCGCCGGAGCCCCGCGCCGAGAGCTGAACGCCGCCGATCCGACGACCCTCTGACGCATCGCGTGTCAAGGGCCGATTTAAGCTGCTGCTCTCGGCAGCAAACAACTTCCTGAAGTCCGAGGCGAACGAGAGGTGTGCCATCGCTTGTTTGCCCGGCGTGCATTTGGTCTGAAAGGCTGCATACTATACCTGCGCCGATTTGTGCTGCTATATGTATACGTTTTTTTCTTTCTTTTCGCTTGCCATTGGCGTTCTGCATTGCCTTTTGTTCCGTTTGAGCATTTTCGAGTTTTGTTTATACTCTTCGTGTATATTATTTACCATCCCTTCTGAAATACATTTATGGATACCTGTCACTAAACTATTTTTTTTTTTTAAGCCGATCACCTTTGTCACGACGAGCATATAGGTCCAGAAGATAAAGCGACTTCTTTCCAATAAATGCCCGGACGTGCTATACCGCATTCTTCACTCATATATAACGTCAGTCATACTGTGACCACAAACAGTCGCACATTGAAAACAAATGCTCAAGGTCGTTCGGTCCAAGCGTTTTCTTATTGAAATAAACTTGTACTTAACGTAAATAAATCAAGTGACTTTTCAGCAAAATGGGCTTTATCAAGTTCAATCATCTTCCTGGGGCAACCAGCACAGCTGGCCAGGCTCCTTGGTGTGGATTTAGTCATCACTCGCCCAGTTATTTCACATGTTGCTGACCGAGTTGGTACAGTAACTCTGCCCATTGGATCCGGAAGGGGTTCTTTGTCGGTTCTGGTAGACCTCTTCTGATAACCTTGAGTTACACGAATAGTGATCAATGGAAAGTATCGATCGCGGGAAAGCAGCTGTCCCTCGCTGTCACAAGGACCAGCTACTCAGAGAGGCCGATGTAAGAATCGAATAGAACTGAGCAAAAAGAATTGCGTAATAGCAGCCTTACATTCATCACATGCCTTCCTCTCGATCACTGCTTACGAACAAAGCAAGTCCACTAGGCGCCCTCCGAGAAAACAGCGCAGGGAAAGAGCCGATATCATCCGATCTCATACATACGCGATCGTTATACCTTCGGCTAGCACGGGAAAGATGTGTAGAAATTAGATTCCTGCTTTGACGACGGTCATCCGGGAAAGAATTTAAGCCGATTGCCGGCATACGACCAATCGCATTTTTGATACGTCTGCAAGCGCACGCCTATCGGTTAATTGAAAATATCGCCATTGTCAGCGACTGCCGACGCGTCGTTCATGCGGCTGCTTTGCCGGAACCGGTTGAAAAATAGGACGGTCCATCTCCGAGCCTTCCCAGCTCATTTATGAACATTACTGATATTGACAGCTGATTTACTTCATTATTGCAGGCTTATTTATTATATCGAGGTTTTTTTTTTCTTGGAGAAATTTCATGCTCTCGTTCATCCAGTGTCAAATTGAATAACGAGACGAACGTACACGCAGCCGCAAAATTAAGACAACCCAACTCATTCTGAACAGCATGTGCGCCTCAGTTGATAGCTCGTCGTGTTAAGCACGAATATGTGCTTTTCACGCAGATCTGTAAGTTTGGGTTTTTGAGTGTACTTCCACGAAGACTTGTGAACTGCGAATTGAGGTGTTTGTTTACGCTGCTATTTGAAATAGTAAACGATTTCCCCAATAATATTTTCGTTGTTTTTAACACAAGTAGCTTTGTCGGCAGAAGCTTCAACAGCTTCATCGGACCACAAATGCAGTTCAAGACAGGAAAAGCGCGAGTCTCGAACATTGAATCCCTTTTGGTGGTTTGGTTTGGTTTGGTTTATGGGGTTTAACGTCCCAAAGCAACTAAGGCTATGAGAGACGCCGTAGTGGAGGGCTCCGGAAATTTCGACCACCTGGGGTTCTTTAACGTGCACTGACAACGCACAGTACACGGGCCTCTAGAATTTCTCCTCCAAAGAAATTCTACCCGCCGCGGCCGGGATCGAACCCGCGTCTTTCGGGTTAGCAGCCGAGCACCATAACCGCTTAGCCACCGCGGCGGCTGAATCCCTTTTGCATCTCGTTCGAATCGCTGCCAGTTGAATACGCCTTTTGCTGGGACCTCTGCAACCGCTATATATTCACACAGGAACTGAACTTGGACATGTGATCGTACTCCTGAAGAAGATCGGTCTTCCGATCGAAACGTCGGGTCGAATAAATGTTTCCTTTAACAAAGCGTATACTTCGCTATTATATATATATATATATATATATATATATATATATATATATATATATATATATATGAGAGAAGCCAACAGCCACAGAAACCAAGGGGCACAGGGGTTTTTTTGAAATTTATTTATTTATTTCGTGGTGTTGATCAATTTATAATATTACTGAATATGTCATCGCTTAAACCTAATTGATTAGAAAAGCAGAAGAAAAACAACCACACACACACACACACACACACACACACACACACACACACACACACACACACACACACACACACATATATATATATATATATATATATATATATATATATTAGGGCTGTGCGAATATTCGAAATTTTCGAATATATTTCGAATATTATATATTTAGAATTCGATTCGAAATCCAAGTATTCGTGTTGATTCGAATATTCGACCCGACGCGAATATTCGTATCTAGCCGAATATTCATTGTGAGCACCGGCGTGCATTTCGGTCCGCAAGCCCTATCGACAGATATATAACAACATGGCGGCGCCTACACGGAAGGAAAATTCTTTCTTCCTCCAAGGGCCATGCCGTAGCTGACTGCGCTGGTGAGCTTTTTTGTGGCTATACCTGCGAAGCTGGTATAGTCAGAGCTGTGCACGAAGGACCTCGCAATACGCGCCAGGTCAGTGCCAAGGGAGAGGGCATTTTCTGTGGCTGGTATAGTCAGAGCTGTGCACGAAGAACCTCGCAATACGTGCCAGGTCAGTGCCAAGTGAGAGGGCATTTTCTGTGGCTGGAGGAGTCGTTTCAGTTAGAAGGGAACTACTTCTGTCTGACCATGTGGTGCAGCTGGTTTTCCTTCACGACAACCTTTTACGTCATCCCAGCAACGCGCTTTTGTGCTGATGGCAAGCTAGCCTTAATCAATGCTGTGTACTAGCCATCTTCTCTGATATTTGGTTTGGTTTGGTTTGGTTTATGGGGTTTAACGTCCCAAAGCGACTAAGGCTATGAGAGACGCCGTAGTGGAGGGCTCCGGAAATTTCGACCACCTGGGGTTCTTTAACGTGCACTGACATCGCACAGTACACGGGCCTCTAGAATTTCTCCTCCAAAGAAATTCTAGCCGCCGCGGCCGGGATCGAACCCGCGTCTTTTGGGTTTCCACTCTTCTAAGAAAAATGTTCGAGACTTTGATACATTTTGCGCAGCCACACACACCTTTTGTGTTCATTTAATCATCGATAGTTGAACTGTGATGTTCTTGGGTGCCCAAATAAATGTTTAGTAGTGATTAAATGCGTCTCGTACAGTCGCGAACTCCACATAACGTAAGTTCTGAATAACATTAGATGATTTGCGGAAATGGTCTGTCCTTGATTATTCGATATTCGATTCGATATTCGGAACTAAGTATTCGTATATATATATATCACAGGGCAGGGTTAGTAAAAGTAAAAAAAATAACCCTTCCCATTCACCAGCCTCAACGAGGATGACCAGGGTCAACGATGGCCGCAGGCCTTCCACACGAGTCAGCGTGCGGCGAGATGTGCGCGCGAGGAGACTGCGAGTCAAGGCGGCAGTCTGTTCGCATCACCATCTCACTAGGAAATAAAGGCGCACCCTGTACTCTCCGAGCGCCCGAGTTAAATTCCATCATGGGACGCAGTGCCCGACGTGGACTGAACAGCCGACACCGGTCGCAGCTAACCATCGAGGTCGCACTAGATGCGAGAGGCAAGACGCACGCCCGCCGGTGATTTTGGAACCCCGCTAACCGCTGCGGCGCATACTGGTCCACTCTGTTCTTCGTCGCCTTCTCTCGTCGCGTCTCCCTGCGTATTTGGAGCCATACGCACGAATGTGGACTCGCCGGAGTTGCTTGACCCGCGCTAAGCGTGTCGTCGCACAGTGGGGGCGCTGTGTACGCGTATAGTTAGCGCACACGGCGTATGGGGCCGGACAGCTGCGCATTCAGCAGTAAAGCGAGGCGAAACAACGCACCGAGGACGAGCGCAGAGGACGCGGCAGCGTATTCCTGCATTGTTGTAGCGCCTCCTCCCACTACGAACAACGAAAGCGCCGAACGGAACGAGCGGCTATATATATATATATATATATATATATATATATATATATATATATATATATATATATATATATATATATATATATATATATATATATATGCGAAATAGAGAAACGCTTTGTTTAGGTAAACATTGCGAGTCGACGTCGAAACGTCGGCTCGCAAAAAATGTTTACCTAAATGAAGCGTTTCTCAATTTCGCATTTTACCTCTAGCAGCCATGTACGTTTATCGTTTTGTGATATATATATATATATATATATATATATATATATATTAAAATTTGCTGCCACTGTCCCAGAGAGCTTGTTGATGTTATAGTTGATTGACCAGCGGAGCAGCTGCCGCTTGGATCGAGAGATTGAGAGCATAATGAAGGACGGAATTAGCGGCTATGGTAACGGTAGTTTTCTCTCTCTCTCCCCTAAATATATATATATAAGAAACCTCGCATTTACGAGAGAGAGAGAAAACCAACGTTACCATGGCCGCTAATTTCGTCCTTCATTTTTCTTTCGATCTCTCGATCCAAGCGGCAGCTGCTTCGCCGGCCAATCAACCATAACATCAACAAGCTCTCTGGGACAGTGGCAGCAAATTTTTTTGCGGCATACATATTGTTATTATTATTATTCGTACAGTTACTGCGAGACTGACGCTAAAGAGGATAGCTGCGTGGGCACACAGACAAACCTGGGGGCTAGGCCGTTTGCGAATGTGTCTTATGCAGCTGTGCCCTTATCGCAATCATCACTGCTGCTACGAACAAATTAGCATAGCCCAAAATTCTGATTCAGCACATGCCTCACGTACCTTTCCTCCACTTACCTTCTCGGTTTGGCCCTGGCCGTCGCTTCCACTGCGGTGCCTGAGAGTCCGTTTGGTGTTAATTTGAGAGTTTTTGTATGTGAACTCTTCACTGCGCCAGTAAAAATGATTCATGACTGTTTCCGGCTGCTTTAAAAAGATTTGTCTATTTATTTGGCGCACACACATGCGCAAATACGTTTGTGTTTGTGTGTGCGTGCGTGCGTGCGTGCGGAGCTCGAACACAACCGCATATGACATCAAATCGATGAGAAGTCCAACTCTCCCCCTTTCGCCGATAAGCTGCACGTCCGCGCAGCATGTCAGGGACTGCAGTACCTGCTGCAACCGCGAGCTTGTGTCTTGTATTTTTTCCCCCTTTCTCGGTCGTCACTGACGGGGTTTTATGGATCCCGACCTGGTCTAATAACTGCTCGCTACCTCGCTCGAGACTGATGATGTCATCATGAAACTCAATGAAGAGAGAAAAACTCGTGGTTTTAGAACGCAACGCACCATGCCGTCATACGCTCCTGTCACGTTAACGATATTCCGGTCA
>NC_143014.1:41447742-41465242 GCF_055824585.1 Amblyomma mixtum
AACAGTGTTCACTGGGGCGTCGAAAGAAGAGAACAGGCGTCCTCACGAAGACCCCCTCCTGCTCCGTGCTTTATCTGCGGCGTACTTTACACGAGTTCGGTGAACCGGCCGCGAACGCCCCTTTCCTCCAGACACCCTCAACACGGGCGTCGACAAAACCTATCCTGCCACACCGTTTGGTTGTAATAGCGCCGAGTCCGCACCCTTCGGTGCTGCTGTCACCCGGCGACGGCATGGGAAAAAAGTGTGCGTCTAAATTCGTGTTCGCGCTTGCCGCGTTCGCGAAAAAAGAGAAGCTAATAACAGTAATGAAACAACCGATAGGCTAGCCGGTGCATATCTCGTACGCAGCTTGACAAATTTGCCGGCCTGGCTTTGAACGAAGTCCTGAGGCCTTTAAGCGAAGTAATACAGCACGAGAGAGACGGGACACAGTGAGAGACGCGGACGAGCGATGTATACACCCACTTCCCCCGCATTGAGTCACATCGCTGTCACGCACCAACGCCTCAATTTTCAGGTTCATCCCAGGTAGCACCGAAACATTGCGATAATGTTACATTTTTGTTACGCTCAAATGTTATTTCAATGTCCTTTTTTTCTAATGTTTTTGTAATGTTACATATAAATGTTCGAACAACCGTCCCCAAACATTCATGAAACATGTAAACAACACAAATGGAACTTTCTCGAAAATGGTGAAGCAGCCCCGCACAAGCATGCAGGCCTGCCAGTGGTGACGGCACACAACTTACAACACTTTGCAAGAACCAACAACAAGAGCGACACCTTCTCCACTACACTACAGCACAGCAACTCGTATTCACTCACCTCCAAACGGATATCATGCCGCCGAGCTTATATACTCGCTACTGCGGGATGTCCCATGAGTGACAGTGGGGAATGGGTAATAACTAAAGTTTTGTGACAAAATAATGGGGCTCTTCATGTAATCTATGGCGAGTACTATCTAAGAGATGTGGTTACAAGGTACTGTTAGTTGAAAAACATCTTTACTCTAAGAGCAGTGAGAAAATGTCTAGAAATCCGTGCTCGAAATATATTTGCAATGTTGTTTTATAGTATCGACTCTAACATTATAATAAAATTTAGAAGATTATATTAAAACAACGTTTGTTTAGAATGTGAAAGTAACGTTTCCTATGTGACTTATAACGTTATATGTTAATTTTTAATGTTAATGTAAAGTTACTATGCAACATGTAACATTACTCCAACTTACATAACATTTTTATAACACTATTCTAATGTTCGGTGCTACCTGGGATTGTGAGAGCGGTGCATTCTACCTGCAGCGATCTCGAACACTTATAGCTGTTTCTTTTCTTCTTTCACTTAAATGGGCTTCCATACACGCGCCCCCCTTTACAGTGAGCAAAAGAAAGTAAATAACTGAAAGGCGAGAGCAGAGAGAGATGTGAGTCACTGGGGGGGTCCCGGCTCTTGTGACTCGGTCGTTCTCGTGCTGCCGTGTTCGGTTAGCGGTATTGCGTCTGCCACCAACCAGTCGATCAAGCTTAACGAAAACGCGCTTACCCGTTACTGATATCTGCGTCATAACCAGAGTATACACCCGGAAGATGTGATTAACAAATTAAACCTCGCGAACTACCCAGCGCTGCAGCATCCATTGTGTGGACAGCGCTGGAGAATCAAGAGTGGCTGCCTGTCATGCACATCCTTCTCAGCCACGGCCGATTTTGCCGATAAGAGATGTAAAAAACGGATAGGGAATACAGTAGTTATCCAGAACTAGCAGTGACGAAGAAAGATGTAGCTATTTCGTAAAGAAGTGAAAGTTATTTTCTCCGTTGGATCGAAGAGGTGGATATACAGGCGTCGAAGGATAATGTAAACCAACTTTGTTTATTTACTTACAGCGATATGGATCATTAAAGACAAAGTATTGAAAACAGATACGAGATTGAAAAAAAAAAACAAAAAAAAAACGAAGCAGTCATTCATATCAAGGGGCGTGCGACATCGTCGGAGGCAGAGGTCACTGGCAACATCAGGGGGGTGGCTCCTATCATCCACAAATCGCCAGCTATTTGCTTAAACAACGAACGACACCATTCTGGGGACACTTTCTGCAGAGCAGTCAAAAAGCGGTTTGTCGCGGTACCAATCGTTCAGCTTGGATTCGAACTCGACGGACAAATCGGAGTCCGCCGCCCGCGACACGTGAGCAATGCACTGCCGAAGGTAAGCCAAGGTTTGCTTGCGAAGGCGAGATTACGCAGATACACCCGGTGGCTGCAAAAGGCGGGAAGGGGAGGAGCGACGCTTTGACACCCAGTTCCCCTTTGGCGAAGCCGCGCTGCCGAGGCGGGACAAGGCTAAAGCCAAGCTGACGGCTGCGTGACTATACTGTTCCTTTAATGAGCAGCGGATGGCAGCAGTATACAGGGTGTCCCAGCTAACTTGGACCAAGATTTAAAAAAAAAAAAAAAACTTAAGCGTTATTCAGAACTGGAATCGCGTGGACGTTGTTAGGGTTTATCTAAAGTTACAATACCATTTTTTGCTCGTCCTACTTGAATAATTGGTCGAGATAAATAAATTAACTTTTTAAATATAGCTTGAAACGTTCAGGCGTCAATAGGAAAGTTGTGGAGCTCCACAAATATTGTCCAACCCAGGCACTTCGAACCAGATCGACTTAGCGTGGCCGTTTCTATTCGGAAAAAACGAAAACCCGCGGAGTTTAAAAAATACCACGTATCAGAGCGCTCCGTGTGCCCGAATGTGCCGCGATTACAGCGCTTTCATCCGTGCGTTGTAAAAAACACCACTCGGTTCGCGCCTTTCGTGCTGCCCACGACAGAGCTTCGCGTTGTGCTTGGTTACAAGATTAGCGCCGGTCGGTTCGGGCGGAAAAAGCGCGGCTCCCGTTTCTGCGGCGATAATTGCGCTCTCACGTTAGCAGAATGCATGCGGAGGAACGATGGCAATCTCGTGAGTTCAAATTTGGGAGCAAGATCCCAACAAGCAAAGACACATATAACAAGCTTGATAAGTCGTGTGAATTACGCTGAAAAACGCGGGAGCCGCGATTTCTTTCAACTGCTGCCCGAACCCACTGGCGCTTATCTTGGAACCAAGCACAACGCGAAGCCCTGTCTTGGGCAGCACGAAAGGCGCGAAGCGAGTGATGCTTTTTACAAAGCACGGATGAGAGCGCTGTAATCGCGGCGCATTCGGGCGCACGGAGCGCGCTGTCACGTGGTATTTTTTAAACTCCGCGGGCTTTCGTTTCTCCCGAATAAAAACGGCCACGCGAAGTCTATCTCGTTGGAAGTGCCTGGGTGGGACAATATTTTTGGAGCTGCACAACTTTCCTATTGACGCCTGAACGTTTCAAGCTATATTTAAAAAGTTAATTTGTTTACCTCGACTAATTATTCCAGTAGGACGAGCAAAAAAAATGGTACTGTAACTTTAGATAAACCCTAACAACATCCACGCGATTTCAGTTCTGAAGAACGCTTAGGTTTTTTTTAAATCTTGGTAAAAGTTAGCCTGGACATCCTGTATATAGACGCGCACAGGAAAACGGGGAATGCTGTGCAGGCCTCTGGGTCAGTGCGCCCCCCCCCCTCCCCCCCCCCATTCCTCTCGATTTCCCCGGAAATCGAAGGACGCCTTGCCCTTACGTTTAGAATACTGCTAACTTTACGCTGTGCGGGAAAATTCAAAGGCTCGCTTCGCAGCGGTATGACGGATATTTATGGACCACAGAGATCGAGGGACGCCGTTGGTGGAACGGATCAGCGCTAATTTCTGCTGCCTGCGGTTCTTTAACGAGAACCGAAACCTCGAGGCGCGAGCGTTCTTGCATTTCGCATCCACCGCTATAAGAGAGCCGGTTATAGTGTATGTTCACAGAGTGATAGCCTGCGCGGAAATGCTGTGCGGAATATGATCGCTCGCACTCCGTCCGTTTGACGTTTCATTCTGTCCTGAAATTTCCTCGCCGATTCCGCGCCGCACCGGAAAGACGACATCGTCACCATTGCAGTCGTTTTTTTTTTTTTTTTAGCGTTTTCTTTTAGCATATTCTGAATCCTTATCATGAGCTCTTTTTCAGAGCATCGTGTGTGGTTCTTTCCCCAATCAGAAAAGTTCCCAAAGGGTTCGGACCTTTTCAGAAACGACGGAGTTGCATAATTTTTTCGACGGTTCGCAGCTTTCTGACTGACACTTTCGCGTTGATTCAGGGGAGCCCGAAAGTTCATTTACTAATTACTCCGTTGACTAGAACAAGAAATCCTCCTGTGTGGCCTGGGAATAATGCTGCAGCATTATTCGCGGTACAAGATGAAACGACATAGCGTTTCATCATAGTATATGTATTTTAAAAACTAATTCGTGCAACGTCAGAGACCCTAATAAGCAGTACAGTTATTTCACCTTTGCCTTACAACCTCCTGCACACAAAATTGCCCCCCCCCCCCCCCCCCTCCTCCCCACCCCGGGCAGAACGGGTGTCGAAATCGCGGAATAATGTGGGTGAAACGCGACATAATGAGTACATATCACACATGCATATGGTTCACTGAGCTAGCGTGTCAAGAAGCCAGCCGAGATATTCAACGAGCACAGGGCTGAAACAAACCCAGCGACATTTCATTTTCCTCTCGACGGCCTTCCAACTTGAGTTGACCTCACGCTGCCAGACGACCTCTAGGCGCGCATGCACATTTCCGCGCCCTTGACAGACGTGATAAGTGGGGCTTCCGGGCGCACAGACGTGATAAGTGGGGCTTCCGGGCGCACGGAGCGCGCTGTCACGTGGTATTTTTTAAACTCCGCGGGCTTTCGTTTCTCCCGAATAAAAACGGCCACGCGAAGTCTATCTCGTTGGAAGTGCCTGGGTGGGACAATATTTTTGGAGCTGCACAACTTTCCTATTGACGCCTGAACGTTTCAAGCTATATTTAAAAAGTTAATTTGTTTACCTCGACTAATTATTCCAGTAGGACGAGCAAAAAAAATGGTACTGTAACTTTAGATAAACCCTAACAACATCCACGCGATTTCAGTTCTGAAGAACGCTTAGGTTTTTTTTAAATCTTGGTAAAAGTTAGCCTGGACATCCTGTATATAGACGCGCACAGGAAAACGGGGAATGCTGTGCAGGCCTCTGGGTCAGTGCGCCCCCCCCCTCCCCCCCCCATTCCTCTCGATTTCCCCGGAAATCGAAGGACGCCTTGCCCTTACGTTTAGAATACTGCTAACTTTACGCTGTGCGGGAAAATTCAAAGGCTCGCTTCGCAGCGGTATGACGGATATTTATGGACCACAGAGATCGAGGGACGCCGTTGGTGGAACGGATCAGCGCTAATTTCTGCTGCCTGCGGTTCTTTAACGAGAACCGAAACCTCGAGGCGCGAGCGTTCTTGCATTTCGCATCCACCGCTATAAGAGAGCCGGTTATAGTGTATGTTCACAGAGTGATAGCCTGCGCGGAAATGCTGTGCGGAATATGATCGCTCGCACTCCGTCCGTTTGACGTTTCATTCTGTCCTGAAATTTCCTCGCCGATTCCGCGCCGCACCGGAAAGACGACATCGTCACCATTGCAGTCGTTTTTTTTTTTTTTTTAGCGTTTTCTTTTAGCATATTCTGAATCCTTATCATGAGCTCTTTTTCAGAGCATCGTGTGTGGTTCTTTCCCCAATCAGAAAAGTTCCCAAAGGGTTCGGACCTTTTCAGAAACGACGGAGTTGCATAATTTTTTCGACGGTTCGCAGCTTTCTGACTGACACTTTCGCGTTGATTCAGGGGAGCCCGAAAGTTCATTTACTAATTACTCCGTTGACTAGAACAAGAAATCCTCCTGTGTGGCCTGGGAATAATGCTGCAGCATTATTCGCGGTACAAGATGAAACGACATAGCGTTTCATCATAGTATATGTATTTTAAAAACTAATTCGTGCAACGTCAGAGACCCTAATAAGCAGTACAGTTATTTCACCTTTGCCTTACAACCTCCTGCACACAAAATTGCCCCCCCCCCCCCTCCTCCCCACCCCGGGCAGAACGGGTGTCGAAATCGCGGAATAATGTGGGTGAAACGCGACATAATGAGTACATATCACACATGCATATGGTTCACTGAGCTAGCGTGTCAAGAAGCCAGCCGAGATATTCAACGAGCACAGGGCTGAAACAAACCCAGCGACATTTCATTTTCCTCTCGACGGCCTTCCAACTTGAGTTGACCTCACGCTGCCAGACGACCTCTAGGCGCGCATGCACATTTCCGCGCCCTTGACAGACGTGATAAGTGGGGCTTCCGGAAAAGCGGAACTGGGCGAAGGGTCCGACCCCCCCTCCCGGTCCAACAAACGAGCTTCCGCCATGAGAGGTTCGCCGCCCCTCGCGACGCCCACACTAACGACCGCCGCCGCCGCCGATTTCGACCGGTTCGAGAGCGCAGCCCGGTAGCAGCAGCCGGCAATCGGCACGGCCCCTTCTCCGCCGACGCGCGTAAATCACATCTGCGGCGCGCGCGCCAAACTGGGAGGGAGACGTCCGCCTCCTCCTCGGTCGGTCGTTCAACTTCCTTCGCGGCGTACCAGGCCGGCCGACCGACCGGGGCCCGCGCCCGGGGTACGCACGCCCGCCGCCTCGGATCGTCAAAAACGCGAGGGAACGCGAGGGAACGCGACGGACGCGGCGCGCGGGATTAATCTGGGACAGCACGGGATTATCTTGGCTGGAAGCTCCCCTCCGCGCCGAGAAAGCGTCCGAGAAGGAAACGGAGCCGTTTCCTCAATCTTCGCCGGGCACCTTCTCCGCTGCCCGTCCTCCGCGCTGTTGTCGCGTCGTCAATCTACCAGCTCGCGCCGTATCGTCGCTCTCCGCCGCCTCCGCTGCGGCGGGACCGGTTAGGCCAGAAGCCGAGCACGCGCGGGAACTCGGACGCACTTAGGGACGGTCGAAGCACCGCTGCATCCTGATCGTGGTCGCAAGTTCGATTGCCGACCGGGGGGGTTACGGTTTACGCGAAGCACGGCGGCCACCGTGCGCGTGAATACACTTCGGGTGATGTTAAACAGTAAAGAACTCTCGTGGCGTGCATGGACCGGCCCACTGCAGCTGACGTGAAGCTCATAGGCCATTAGGCAGCCCAAGCGACTCGAAGGCAGCGTGACTCGAAGTGACGCACATTATACAGGTCATCAATGTACAGCCATCAGAACCTTCCGCACGTTGCGTTGTTTGTTCGGGAAACCTTGCGAGGGATACTCGCTCAGCCCTCGGACTGATCAATTAGTACTTCTACAAAAGCAGGATCATTTAATCGTTTCTCATTTTTGTAAAAAAAAAAGAAATAACAGCAGCTGAACACAACAATTTGGAGGAGGAACACAGTTTCTTCGCTCGAAAGGCAGCCCCGCTGCCGATGCCGCATCAAGCCAATTTACAGAAGCATCAAGGTATAACGGCAAGAAGCGACAGTGTACGAATAAGGCATACGAAACATATGAGCGAAACCTGTTTAGCCAATGAGTGAACCCGGTAGACGGCTCGCATAGGAGCTGTTCATCGCGTGTTGTCTCCAGTGCCCACGGGAAAGTACACCCACTCATGGACAGGCGTGTTACACGCTGCAAATGCATCTAGTTGAGAACCACCCTGTCGAAAGCACCTGAAGGACTTTCACTCTACGGCTGGTTTGCACGCAACTGGAGAGCATCGTTTGAACAGAAACGAAGTGTGCCCTCAGCAGCGCACGCGGAAACCTGGATTAGATACGGAAGATCGTTTATCAGCAGGCTAAAGGGAAGCCGTGTCGTTTCGGGATGCAGCCGCAACCTGGAGCCTAGCGGAAGCACCGGACCCGCGACGGAAAGAACGTGGGCTATTTGTCACGAAGCTCGGAAGACAAAGGCGCAGCGCTTGTCCTTCGAGAAGAAACAGCAGCGGGAGGAGGAGGAGGAGCTGGCACGCAGCAGCGCCTTCGGAGAAGAGGGCACGCAGCCAAGCTCCACTGAGCGGGTCAAAGGCTGGAAGAAGCTCCGCTGTGGAGCCGAGTCGAGAGCCCCTTCTCGGAGAGGAATGGCGTAGAAAACGTGAATCAGGCTGTTTTCAACCCGAGGCTACGGCATAGTTCAGACAACTGTGGCATGACACACCCTGCCACTGCGTTCGTCCTCATCGCGATGCAGCATTTGCTCCCGTCGAACAGGAATGAAGCACTGCCGCCTTACTTGTTACCTACACAGGTGCGCTGAACGATGCTATCCACAGTCCCCGGTCGCATGCCTGAGCAATACTTAGGTATTAGCCCGCCCAAGCACAAGGTTATGCTTATGCTTGGGCGGGCTATGCCTGATTAAGCCAAGCATAACCCTTCCACATGCCCTTATAGTGGCCGCGGAAACACTATGGGCAACACGGGGTTGCTTTGGCACGTGCTGTCAGCAATAAATAAAACGAGAACAAGAAATCTGAAATTACAGCACAAAAACACAAACACATTAGCTCCAGGAAAGGAAGTACAAGCGAGGTCTGTAAACACTTCTAAAGGACAGCCCTCGCGCATTCGAAGAGAAATTAACATGCGCCAGTACTGACTGGCTGACATCTAATTTTGCTTTTCGTGCTTCCGTTGTCTCGTTGACTGATTGGCTGCGTGATAGCACATAGAGACGGCGTCAAAGCACTGCGAGCTAGTCTAGACGGAGGCAGATCATGATGAAGACCTCGTACAGCGCGAAGAAAACAAAACGACCAAAACAAAATATGAACAAAATTAAAAGAGGCAGTGCTGATCGGTGTGCGTGTTTCTTCGGCGTCAAACTTGTATACAGCGCTAAAACAGCCCGCAGCCGACAATAAGATGCGAAATTATTCAGAAGCTTATGGTTTCGGGGTAATGAGCTCGCGGCCACCTGGCTAGCTGGTCTGTGTGGACCGTCTTTCGCGCAAGTGTTGCTTCTAGGATCTAGAAAACGCGGCAAGGTGTCGCTTTACTTGCTTGCAGGGCAGTGCGCCGTTCAAGCGCTCAGCCGCACCCACTGTGTTCTAAAGACAACTCTAGCAGCCTTATACGAGCCCACAAGGCGTGTACACGTACAGCTGACACCTTACCTAGAACACAGCAGCTGCTGTATCCAATTTCGCTTTTCTTGCTTCGCAGCCTATCGCTCCAGCGCTCCGAGAAGACTGGCGAGCCCCTTACAGCCCTCTTCAAAAATATGCAGTTTCCGGGACGTACTTTAGGACGCTCGCTGTGCTGTTTCCGTTCGGAAAAAAAAAAGAGAGAGAAAAGGGCGACATACAGCGAGACAGACTGCCTTTTTTGCAGCCATAGAGCACCGACGTAGTCGCAGCAGTCTATCACCAAGGCCCGGAAACTGTACGCGGATCCCGACACGATGATCGCGCGCGTCGCAGTGCACTCGCGACGCATGAACTCGTTCCGCTGAACCTAGTGAGATAGAACAGGAGGTGCGGGCAGATCGAGGAGATCTTTCAATCGGAAGTGAAAGCCAAGACCACAGGGTGCCATGTCCGCGGTTCCAAACATAAAGCTCGGCGTGAGGGCTCACAGTTAGAGAAAAGCAGGTGGGCGCACGACGAAGGCACGCGACTCGCCCAGCCCCCTTTCCCCTCCAGTAGAGTTCGCCACGCGCACACATAACAACGTTGCCGCACTCAAAAAGAAAGAAAAACTAAATCGAAAAAAGGGGGAGAAAAAAAAAAAAGAGGCGCGGCGCCCCGGTTTACGGTGGCGCTAAAACACTTGGGAGCGCTGTTCCGCCCGCGTGCGAACAAATGGCGCCTTCTGTTCAGCAGTCGACTTTCGACGGCTTTAAAAACGCGCAATGAATGGCCGGCCGCCGTAAAGCTCGCCCGGCGCGGCCTCCGGCCTGCCGCATTGTGCTGCCATTTCGCTCGCACATTGGAGGGCGAATCACGCGAGCCTTCCGCGCGAGTTTTATTTGCCACGCTTCTCCCGAGGGCAGCCTCCTGTGCAGCGAGCGAAACAAGGGGCGCGCGGCCGCTTAATTGCGCTAATTTCCCGCGCTAATCGGGCGCGCTGCGATCATTAAACCTCCTCGCGTAAATCTAGAGCGCGCGCTTTTCGGTTGGACAGGTGAAACCTTGAATAACTCAGCGCCTCGCAGGACCACGAATGAAGGAACTGCCCCCCCCCCCCCCCCCCCTCGTAACAAGCTCAAGCAAGGAGACTGGTGCAGCTATAAATGACGTGCCTTACGTTCATTGTGCATCCATACGCAGTTATTGACAGCTGAAGATTTTATAAGGTGAGCAGCAGAGGCGGATTTGGGGGGACGTGACCTTCCCCTCTATCCCCCAAGGAATAAATTTCACCGAAGAAAACCACGCTGGGACCTTTTTTCGACCAAAGAAGTCCAAGAAATACACGGTTCAAATGGAACCGCCCCCCTACCCACAACCGTGCCCTCCAAGAGTGACCCATAAATCCGCCCCTGCGCACACAGACGCCAAAAGTTCGCTGTTCGAATCGAATGCTGATCCCGCCCTGTCGCTACTTGAGTTATCAAGGCTTCGTTCGAAATTAAGGCGTCCAGCTTGTATCATCTGCTTTGATCTTTCGATGTTCCTGCATCACCTGGCTTGACACCTCTCCTCCACGAAAACCATCGACCTGTCATGCTGGAATGGTCTCCCTGGACCTTCTAACGAGTGGTGAGATGCTGGCGTCCGTGAAACGTCGCTGGCAATTTGCCCGAACACGTAGCTGCAGATTTGTACCGAGTATGGCGGGCGAGCGAAATTCACCTCCGCCTAAATTTGGCCATATAAACATGCGTTAAAGGGGGGAGGAAAGTGGAGCTGAATTGACAGTCTTCAGCGTTCCAGGGTTTCCACTCCACTCCCACTTGGCCAACATGCGCTGAATGCTGTACATGAGGTCGCAAAGAAATGAAAATTAAAATTGGCTTTGAGGACAGGAAAGACCCAGTTACTGTCCCACTTTTAGGTGAACAACACAAAACAAATTGACAAGTAGGGAGGGAGAACCGCAGTCGGCCAGCGGGCTGAGGCTCATTTTGTTTTGTTGTCAAGCGTACTATCTGCCTGCCTTCTTATCTCTACCGTGGATCACTTCCAGGTGGACACATGAACCACGCCGTGAGGAAATGGATGAAGCAGCGAGTGAAAGTAGCAGGAGAGAAAGAAGCGCCGTAGTGAAGGTCTCCGGATAGATTGCGGCAACGTGGGGTTCTTTAACGTGCACTGACACCGCACAGCACACGGGTAGCTATTCGCTGTGTCTGACCTGAGGATACTTTGTTAAGCTTTTGGCAACGTACAATACGGTCTCATTAAGCATTTTAGTATACCTATTCTTCCCACTGAAATATGTTGCCGGAGCAAGGCTCTCAATGCCGCATGTCATGGGCGTTGGCACAGGAGAAACAAATTGTGTGTCCGTTAGCCCAGACACTACCCAGGTCATAAGTCCCGAGATCCCCCCCGAAAAATGTTTCTGGTCATGCCAATGAACTCGCAGCCCCAAGCGTACAGAGAACATACTCGCCGCGCACCCACGGTTGCCAAGTGCTCAATCTACCCCGCCCCAACGACGAGCGCTTTAAAACCGTGCTCCTTGATGAGATCAGAAACGCCCCTCAAGAGTGATTATTTCTTTCGCGGTGGCGGCATCTCGACATACAGCGCGGCTAAAAAAAACTTTCATCGCTTTCATCGCCTTCTGGAACATTACATCCAGTGTAAGTCGCCAAACATGAAAAATTTCTTTTCTACAGCCCTGGCTGCTCTCTACGGGTAAAATGCCGATTCGGTTGTCAGTTCCGTGCATTACACGTACGCCTGTGCCTCTTCTCAATCTCAACATCGACAACACACGTTCATCCCCTAATCCACGCTGCTCTCTTTCGGCCTCTTAACGCAACACTTTTCCCTTTTATAGCCCGCAGCACTGCTCTTGTTCTCGTTGCTAGCCTTTTTGTAGACGGGCGCGAAGTTCCGGCCCCGCAGGTGAATATACTGGCAATGTGCATCGGTAATGCGCTTTCCTTTTCAGGCATATGGGTGAGCCGCTGTTTACAGTATGGGAGGAGAGCATCTCATTTCTATTTGCCTGCTAGTTTCTCTCTCATTTTCTGCATCTACTGCGATCACTTGGATTTCTTAACCCCTCTCTTGCATACACTATTACGAGCGGACCAAGGCCACTCCATCGGTTTCAGCCGCTGGCCCGGCGCACACTGGAGGGGCAAAGCCATCTATCCCGACGTGTGACGAAACTCTACCGAAGCTTCAAAATTTAATGGCTGTAGCGCAGAAATGCAGCCGCTCCCCTTACCGATCGAGTAGGAGCGGGGCGTTCGCAGTTTCCATCACACAGTCAGCCGGTCGCGCTATCCTCTCTCTCTCTCTCTCTCTCATAGCACTAAACAATTGTGTTCCATATCGCGGCAACGCCTTTTCCTCTGCAGCGCTTACGCGCACTACGACGACGGCGAGAGAGTCTTTGGGGGAGAGTAAAGAGGTCAGCTGAGCCGTATACGGAGCTTGCTACTCCAGGTGGCGGCAGTGAAAACGACAAGATAAGAAGAAAATAACAAACGCAGGAATAAAGTGGCGAAGGTGAAAGTGCGTCCTCTGCAGGCAAATAAAAAAAAAGAAGAACAGCGCGGCCGTAGAGGGACAAACGCGCCGCCGACGGGCCCAGCAAACGGTTCGGCGTCCATTTTGACATCCCTGTTCAGTAGCAGACGACCCCTCCTAAACAACAACTTTTCTTTTCAAAGGACCACTATCGAAACGAGAACGAAAACTGATGTCAAAGAAAGGAGAGAGAGAAAAAAATGCACACGCTGAGGTGAAACGCTGAGTGCGACAGCTGCAGGCATGCATTACTGATGATTTATTTATCCATTTATTTAATTCAATGCATACGCCGCTTACAAAGAAGCAGTACTCAGGAAAACGAGCCGAGGAGCGCCCACTAACATGATCTAACTGCTCGTGGAATGTTGTCCTCAACCTGCCCCCCCCCCCTCCCTTTTTTTTTTCGCTTTGCAGTATACTCTTTGGCACCTGCCCTCATTCTTTTATCTTAATAATGACTATATGTCTATAACATATGTATATATTTATGCCTCGATCGTAAAAAAAATATTGGGTTGAATCATTTTCACATCTTTGTACTGCACGTTTTCTGGCAGAAGGGGGTGGGGTGGAATCTCAGGATCACGCTTGACTTTAGCCTCGCAACTTTGAAACGATCGCTGCTAATATTGCAGAAAGCATCAGCACGTGCGGCAGATCAGCTCGCAGCAATGCAAAGTGAAGACACCCCAGGACCCGACATCTGAGCAGTTCAAAGTCAGTACCTAGCGGAAACGATGCTGAAAGCGGGAGAACAGTGACGAGGTTCGCGGACGCAGGTAAAAGAACGACGGCGTTAAGAAATAACAGCCTCGAAGAAAGGGCGTCCGGCCCGCAATGTGCTACGCTCAAGGACACGGCGTGTTGTTGAGGGCAGCTGTGCACTTGAAGGCGCAGCCCTGCGTTCGACAAAGAAGCGCGCCTCTCGCATTTGCAAAGGCAAGTCTGCAACGAAATTATTGCGCGTGTCTCCGATGGCTGCAATGCAGGTATCGCCTACATCGGTGATAACGCATCGATGATAACGCATCGATGATAAGCTTGGGCCGTTGATGCGCGCAAGCTAAAATCCGCCCACTCCGAGGCAGCGCCTTTGACATACAAGGGTTTTATCCAAACTTAAACATGCCTACGTTAGTTGTGAATGTTCGGATATGTATTTCACACGCCCTACCAAGAGTAAAATCAATGCCAGGCTCCGATTCTCAAGATGCATTTGAAAACGCGGTCGAATGACTCCTTAATGTGCAAAACCGGTGGTTTTGGCGCGTCTGTTCTTCACCGAGTATTTACTTCTTATCCTTAGTTCAGTGCTGCATTAGCCTTTTGTTCTGTTCACAATACTTGTTGATCATGAGGGCAGTGGTGGTCGTGTAAGATGACGACGAGGTTAGCCTTACAATGGAAATTTTCGCGCCAGAAATAAGTTAGTTAAAATTGAACAAGATATCCGCTGCGAAGGCCAAATTATTGAGATTGTTGAAGAAATCAAGATACTTGGCATAACATTTAGTTCTCATCTTATGTGGGACTCTCCCATAGATAACCTCTGCAAAAAGCTTTCAACAGTTACAGGGGCACTATCACGTTGCCGTTCGTTTCTACCAACAAAAATAAAACTACAAGTCTACAATGCCTTGTTTGCCTCCTACACTAATTATTGCAATTTAGTTCGGTTGACTACATCACAAAGAAATGTCCAGAGGATATACGTACTCCAGAAAAAAAATATTCGTAACATCACCAATATAGACTTCCTGTCGTCAACAGCAGAATATTTTCAGTCCTACAATATAATTAGCATCAAACGTGCTTACGAGTTTCGCGTTCTGCGATCATTTTAATTAGCAATGGATTCTTTCAGACATTTACTTAAGTCATTAGCCTCTTTAGAACTCAATAAAAGCACTCATACACGGAACACTGATATATGGTTCATACCTCGTTTCCGCACAAATTATAAAGTGCAAACACTTCAGAATAATCTTCGTCATCCTAAATAAATACAAACACATAACCAAGCCTACACTAAAACAGTTACTTGACCAATTCTTGTCCACATAGCTGCACCTTTCTTTGCAAATTATACCAGATGTGCACAAGTGTACTCATTTTAGCTATAATTATATAATGTAGGTTTCGAGATTGTGTGTATTATGTGCTGCCTTTTCCTAGATATATTACCGGTTAACTATTTGATGGATAGTTTGTTCATGCTATTATTTGCTTAGCCTTAATGTATTTTATTTTTTGTATGCCACATAATTATATTTCTAAAACAATATGTGTAAATTTCCTTTGAAGTTATAATCAATACTTCGTCAATACTGTTTTCTATAGAACTGGTGTCATGCTCTAAAATGTAATTCTTGTTAATGTATGTTCTTGTTAATGTATATTTTGCTACTTAGCTATTATCCATGTTTGTAGTCATATATTGTGTGTAAAACATATTTTATTCTTCAATATTCTGCATCATCAGGTCATCACCTACTGACTCGTTGGTGGTTTTGTAGGCCTTTGTCAAGCTGTCAGGAACAGCTTTTTGCCTA
This sequence comes from Amblyomma mixtum, assembly GCF_055824585.1. Taxonomy (NCBI): domain Eukaryota; kingdom Metazoa; phylum Arthropoda; class Arachnida; order Ixodida; family Ixodidae; genus Amblyomma; species Amblyomma mixtum. The sequence goes on from NC_143014.1 coordinate 41,462,961, forward strand.
TGAATCCGCCAGAATCTTTCTGGAAAATGAATTTAATTGAATTGAAAAAAATGCCGGCAATTGTTCAGTCAACTTCTACTGCTGCCGCAGAAGACAACACAATACCATTGCCACATTTACCAACGGAAACTACCTCCAAACTCTACCGCCTTAATTACCACCTCAGGCTAATTCATCTACATGACTACTGTATAGATTCAACCCATTCTCAAAATTACAATGGACCCATATAGACCATAAGGCGAGTAACACTCGTTCGAAGTTTACAGCAAGATAATTATCAAGCCAAAACTCGTTATTCGTACAGTCAGCGTTACACAAAGATGGGGCGGGTACACTCATTACCTTAGATTTTCTTCCAGATCAAGCTTCCAACCATACCCCCTATGCCGCAAGAGACAGAAACAACACTCAAGATTGTATAACATCATTCTACCGCAATTCTTCTGAAATTCTTCCTCACTCGCCCACCAGGAGTGAACATACCGAAGACCGGGCTTCTCATCATGCTTATTATAGCTCTTAATTTTCATTAGCTAAGCCACCCCAGCAAGTAAACATTTATTCATTATTTGCCTTCCTCATACAACAACTCTTCTTTAATGACAGCGGCTCCGATACCAGCAACACGTTTCTTTGTTATTTTTCTTTTCTGCTTTGCAAAATTCTTTTTACAGCGAAAGCTGCAATAGCTTTGTACGTTCATTTATCAGAAGCAATTTAGGGGGTACAACGGCAGCCCTGTAGCGCATAATGCGTAACGCATTACATGGACACCACCGGCACGTACCTGAAAGCGTAACTGAGGTGTCCACTGACCCAGGAAGCCAGTTATGCGCATTGCCTTTCCTCAAAACCAGCCACACCGGTGGCTAAGTAGTTGTGGTGATCGGCTGCTTACCCGAAAGACGCGGGTTAGATCTCGGCCGCGGCGGTCGCATTTCGATGAAGACGGAACGGTAGAGGCACGTGTACTGTGCGATGTCAGTGCACGTTAAAGAACCTCAGGTTGTCAAAATTTTCCGGTGCCCTCCACAACGGTGTCCCTCATACCCTAAGTGTCGCTTTGGGACGGTAAACTCCATAAACCAAATCTAACCAATCCTTTCCTCAAAACCAAGCGAAGGTTTAGACTTGCGAGTAAGACAACTCTGGGAACAATCTGCTTCGTGCAAGCGGGCCTTGGAGTCCGTTAATTGTGCCAGGAACGCGGCGGCCGCGTTTCGATGGAGGTGAAACGCAAAAGCCGCCCGTGCGCTGTGCGATGTTAGTGCAGGTTAAAGATCCCTAGGTGGTCGAAATTATTCCGGAGCCCTCGACTACGGCAACTCTTTCACTCTCATCTGCCTCCCTTCCCTCACGGCGCGGTTGAGGTGTCCATCGGGAAGTGGGACAGTTGCCGCGCCCTTCATTTCCTGATAATCAACCATCGACCCGAAGACCCGCAAGCGTAAGAAAGCCGAGTATGCCCGTGAGGGTATAGGCGCCAAAATGGACCTGTGAGACGCCCGACCGGGCAGTCGCCTGTGAAACGTCAAAATGGGCCTGCCACTCGACATCTCTCGACGGCTAGCTTTCGCTGATTAATGCACTAAGCTGGTAAGCTTAACTCTAATAATTTATTTTTACATTTCTATTTGTATTAAGCCTGTTATAATTTCTGGCATTGGTCGAAGCACTTTTATTTAGTAGTCTCATCATAATATCAGAAGACCAGTGTCCTGAAAGATTTAATAATTACAGCCTTGCTAACGCGCGGCTCTTAGTTCGTGCATCTTGTGGCGTAACATTTCGCTTCGCCTGGCTCTGCGTCTGCCTCGTGAAACACGGGGCCTGTCATGACAGGAAGCCATTCTTCATTGCACCGTCTGTGCATTGATACTGCCTACATGCGGCGTGGCTGCCCAAAATCCGTTGTGCCGCGTCACCTACGTGTTCGAGCTCGTGTGTTGTGCGATGTCAGTGCGCGTTGTGCTAGAAATTATTCCGGAGCCCTCCACTGTGGCACCTCTTTCTCTTTCTTCTTTCGCTCTGCCTTCCTCCCTTCCCTCACGGCGCGGTTGAGGTGTCCACTGAGAAGTGAGACAGTTATTGCGCCATTTCCTTTCCTGAAGAACCACTAATTATTAGCTGTGCCGTTTTGGGTGATGTACAAGTGTTTTTTTTTTTTCATGACCATGAGAGTTCTGCGCAGCCTAAGGAGATGGAATATGTGTCACTGTGACCATGTGTCGCATTGTTTTTGTGCTTAACACGCACTGTACCTTTATCTCCAACCCATC
>NC_143014.1:43252742-43285242 GCF_055824585.1 Amblyomma mixtum
ACCGGAATGTCATTCCGGAAGTCTGTCAGGAGCCGGTTGATGCTGGTTGATTGGTCACCGCGAGTGGCTGAAGTCGTAACCATTCAATCAAGTTGATCACCGACGCGTTGTTCCGAAGGCAACGCGTCGAATGGGCACTGTTCCGACGGCAAGTGTGTTGAACAATGAATGAAACGCCGCTGAGAGCGCTGCAATTTGGTAGCGCACTAGCGTGGTCACGTGGTATTTTTCATATTTCGCGGGCTTTCTTTAGATGTCGGAAAAAAGGACCCCGTAGGAGGTACGATGCTACAATAAACTGGATCGGTTGTTTATAAACCTGCTCTGCAACCTAACGTAACGATCTTGGCACTAAAATGAATATTTGTAAATTTGCATAATTCATCTTAGTTAATTAACTAATTAAGCGCAATAAAAATATTCTGAGGAGCACCACATGATGGAAGACAATGTATCATTGGTTTCAGGGGGCTGCGCTTTACCGCTTTTTTTAAATCCTTGGTTCAAGTTACATGAAACACCCTGTATATGCCCCTATGCGAACGTTATAGGGTGCGAGAAAATAATGTAATTGACGTGTACCTCCCTACATTGCTTTCCTGCAGTGCGCAATACAATAGGTGTGCGGCTATACTTCCAGCGCAGGAGTGCTCAGACGCGGCCAACGTCCAGTTGCTTTTTTTTTTGAGCATGAATTGACCTTTGTGCGACTGCGTGACCTTCACCCTGCGTCTCTTGAGCGTTGCATTGTGCAATAGAAAGCGTAACAGTTGGCTCCACGTTCACAGTAAAAGCCGGAGAATTTGTCTGGGAATGCGCGCTCGTTTTCACTAGCTTGAGAGGTTTTGCAGAACCTCCTAGCTTTGCGCTGCGGACACCAGCACTGCTCTCAAAGTTTAAGGGGGGCGCGCACGCCGAAGCATGGCCCAGCATCGTGGGCGTGGGTGCTTTTCCTGTCCTATATGCTCGCGGTAGAGTGACAGTGGCGCCCCCACCCAGCAGACCCTTACTCTCTCTCCCTTTTTTTTTGTTACAGCGACATGATCCTACGCATGTGCTAGCACCACAATAGGACGTGTGCTGGGGAGTGTATGCTACAAAGCCTCAAAACCTCTCGTACAAAGCTTCTTTTTTTTTTTGGTTACTGGAGTGCCGTTACATAGCCATCGTCGACCTCGGCGCACAGGATATCAGAAAGTTTACTAGAAGCCAGTCGACTCATGTAGTGTATAGTGCCAGTGCACCGTTATAGTGGGCACGCTTTGTTGCATTGCACGTTGCTGGGAGTATAAGCTTACAAGCATATTTGTTAGGGATGCGCGAATATTCTAAATTTCTATTGCGAATCGAATATGCTTGATATTCGGTTCGTATTCGCTCAGAAAAATGGATGTCCGAGCACGGCGAAAGCGCTTGACGCAGGTCGTTCACCATGCACCTCATCTTCTCTGTACAGGATCTGTTGCTGACAGCGCATGGATCATCGCCTGCAACCACGCTAACGCCGGTATCGACAACATCAAGCGGCATCAGCAATCAAGCTCGGTTACTCAACGTCATCACCGAACCGCCCTTCTCCCAAGCCATGGATTCGTGACGTCACCGGCCACTACCCCTGTAAAGACTGTCTCGCACCCGGGGACCTTCAGTGGGTACGGCGAAAACGCTTGGCGCAGGTCGTTCACCATGCACCTCATCTTCTCTGTACAGGATCTGTTGCTGACAGCGCATGGATCATCGCCTGCAACCACGCTAACGCCGGTATCGACAACATCAAGCGGCATCAGCAATCAAGCTCGGTTACTCAACGTCATCACCGAACCGCCCTTCTCCCAAGCCATGGATTCGTGACGTCACCGGCCACTACCCCTGTAAAGACTGTCTCGCACCCGGGGACCTTCAGTGGGTACGGCGAAAACGCTTGGCGCAGGTCGTTCACCATGCACCTCATCTTCTCTGTACAGGATCTGTTGCTGACAGCGCATGGATCATCGCCTGCAACCACGCTAACGCCGGTATCGACAACATCAAGCGGCATCAGCAATCAAGCTCGGTTACTCAACGTCATCACCGAACCGCCCTTCTCCCAAGCCATGGATTCGTGACGTCACCGGCCACTACCCCTGTAAAGACTGTCTCGCACCCGGGGACCTTCAGTGGGTACGGCGAAAACGCTTGGCGCAGGTCGTTCACCATGCACCTCATCTTCTCTGTACAGGATCTGTTGCTGACAGCGCATGGATCATCGCCTGCAACCACGCTAACGCCGGTATCGACAACATCAAGCGGCATCAGCAATCAAGCTCGGTTACTCAACGTCATCACCGAACCGCCCTTCTCCCAAGCCATGGATTCGTGACGTCACCGGCCACTACCCCTGTAAAGACTGTCCCGCACCCGGGGACCTTCAGTGGGTACGGCGAAAACGCTTGGCGCAGGTCGTTCACCATGCACCTCATCTTCTCTGTACAGGATCTGTTGCTGACAGCGCATGGATCATCGCCTGCAACCACGCTAACGCCGGTATCGACAACATCAAGCGGCATCAGCAATCAAGCTCGGTTACTCAACGTCATCACCGAACCGCCCCTTCTCCCAAGCCATGGATTCGTGACGTCACCGGCCACTACCCCTGTAAAGACTGTCCCGCACCCGGGGACCTTCAGTGGGTACGGCGAAAGCGCTTGGCGCAGGTCGTTCACCATCTTCTTTGTACAGGTTGGTCACAGGTGTTCGTTGCGTAGTGACAATAGGTTTTTAGTTGTTCTGCCGTGCCCTCAACTTTGTATAAGTATAGCCGATGATTGTTTTACTCCTGCAAACTGGTATTGTGTGGCGATGTTGAGGAAAATCCTGGGACAACCGTTGAAGAAATGTTTCAATCCTTGATGGAAGGACAACAGGCAATAAGAAATGATATAGCGTACTCGAAAACGCGCCTTGAAAATACAGAAAAAGCGGTCGATAGTTTTGACAAGCGTTTGACTCAGTTGGAAGAAGACGTTCAAGAAAATGTGAGCACAGCTGATAGCTTGGTCACAACTGTATGTAAAATGGAAGAGATTCTCAAATCACAGCAAGCCAAGCTGATCGACCTAGAAGATCGCAGCAGGCGATCAAATCTGATAGTTTTCGGCATTCCGGAAATTCCCAATGAAACTTCATCGCTCTTACGCGACAAGGTTTTAAACGAAGTCTTTCTGAATAAATTGGGCGTGAGCTGTTCGTTGGTGGCAAGAATAAATAGGCTTGGGAAGAGTTCAGATGGCAAGCCGATTACCGTGTATTTCCAGGACTACGCGGAAGAACATTCAGTCGTGCAGAACGCATACAAGCTAAAAGGTTCAAAAATTTCTCTTCAGAATGATTACTGCGCAGACACGCGGCGCAAACGCAAACTGCTTTGGACTAGTGTGAAGACAGAAAAAGATAGCGGAAAAAAGGTCCAACTGGTACACGATAAGCTACGAATTGATGACCCGTATTTTTCTTGGGATGATGCCTCCAACTCCCGTAAACAGATTTCTGAAACTGATAGCTCACCTAACCGCAAACAAAATTCTAGAACGAACAGCCCAACGTCCGAAAGCTAGATTTTGCGGGCGCATCAGCTCCGGCTTCTTTCATTCAATGCCAGAAGTATTGTGAATAAAACAGATAAGCTAGGAGATGTATGCGTCATTTCGGAAACTTGGTTGCATGAAGCCATTCGCGACGACGAAATAGTTCCGCCGAACTATCATCTGTACAGAAAAGATAGGGGTTCACGCGGTAGCGGTATTGCAGTCATAACAAAATCCGGTGTTCATGTAACAGTTGCAGATCAAATCAAGGAACACGAAAGTTTGTTCTTGAAGGTGTCTATCTGGGGAATGTCGTTTTTTTTGTGCTCTGTATATCGGGCTCCAGGGGCTGATGACTCTTTTATGCATCAGTTGCATGATCATCTCCTGAGACTAAAGGGAAAAAACTTAATAATAACAGGTGACTTTAATCTACCGTGTCTAAACTGGAATCGTTTAAATTATGGTTCGTCGGTTTCTGGTGACTTGGCGATGGATATTATGTTCACTCTGGGCCTCCAGCAGGTTGTTGATAATGATACACGGGGAAATAATATTCTTGATCTTCTATTCCTGAGCGAAGTATTTTCTGATGGAACGACGATGGTCGAGCCTGGTATATCAGATCACAAGCTGATATCTTTTTGCTGGAAAGTTCCTGCGCAGAAGCACCAAAATCATAGAACAATAAAAACAATTAGAGATTTCACTAAGGCAGATGATGTTGCGATTATAGATTATTTAGATACATAATTTGATAGAATCGAAAATGGTGTTTAACTTTCACGACAACGTTTTGAGGGGACTGTAAAGTACCGTACGGAACACTTTGTCCCTTTAAAAGTAGTTCGAAAACAGTGCCGGAATCCTTGAATAAATCGAGCTACTATTGAGACCAAGCGTAAAATAAAAAGACTGAGAAAGAGGAACACAGCGACAACCCCGCAGATTACGGAGCTGAAACAAGACTTACTAATGAAGGTAAATTTGGCCAGAGATAGGTTGTACAGCTTGAATCTTGAAGAATTTATTTCTAGCGATCCTAAAAAGTTTTGGCTGCACCTAAGCCAAATAAAACAACAGATACAAAGCATTAAAATAAACGGAATTGAAATAGAGGATGCGCACTGCATTGTTGAATACTTCAATGTATATTTTCAAAGTGTGTTTACAGAATGTGATCAGTGTGAACTTTTCAGTACAAGTAGGCCATCGGTAGATCATATTTTAATCAGTCGCGAAGGTGTCCTGGCATTGCTCTTAAATATAAATACAGTCTAGCCCGGTTATAACGAAGTCGGCGGGAATCGGAAATCACTTCGCTATATCCGCTATTTCGTAATATGCAGACTACGAAAAAAATGCAAACATCGGCATACCGATTTATTGCCGCTGAAAGAAGTCGTCCAGCGTCCCCTGAACACGTTTCGCGAGTGCGGACTTCAGGATTGCGGCTTCCATACCATCCAACTGCGAACAAAAGATCTGGTCGAACTCCGGACTCCCGAAGTACATCCGTAGCGTGTCAACAGCTGCGATGGCCGCTGCGGAGGTGACCGGCTTAGGAGCACAACTAGCATCGTCGCATTCGCTGTCGGAGGCGCTCTCCGCCAAGGTCTCTTCCATGACACTCCCGGCAACTTCTTCAGTCGTCAAGTCCTCGGTGGCAACAAGGTCTTCGTCGGCGAAAACGAAGTCCATGTGGCTTAGACCCGCAGGCACAAGGTTCAAGTCGCTAGCAGAATCCCAAAGCTGCTCCAAGCAGGCCGTCGCGGCGGCAGCATCAGCGCCGCCGCGACGCAAAAAGGACGCAAAAATGTGTTGATTGGCAGATTATTTTTCGGTTGGTATTAAATCTCTTCGTTATATCCGCTGACGCGCTCTTATTTACTTTCTTTAAAACCGGACCCAAAAGGTATTGAAAATACAAAAATGGGAATGGGAAATTGAAATCCCTTCGTTATAACCGCTATTTCGCTATAAGTGGCTTCGTTATAAACGGGCTCGACTGTATTAAGAAGTCTGCTGGGCCTGATAACATTCCCAATGATTTCTTGAGGCGATATTCTGAACAATTATCTTAATTAATTTCTAATCTTTTCCAGTTATCCTTAAAATTAGGCACAATACCATCAGTATGGAGAAAAGCACGTGTTGTACCGGTACACAAGATAGGAGACCTCACAACTGTTTCAAATTACCCTCCTATATCTATTACTAGCACGTGTTGTAAGCTATTGGAACATATTGTCGCTGGTTTCATACAAGAGTTTTTGAAAGATCATAGCATACTATCACCTTTTCAGCATGGTTTCAGGAAAGGACTCTCCACTGTGACTCAACTCGTAACAACCGTACATGAGCTATCCCACATGCTTGATTTATCTGTACAAATAGATGTGCTCCTTCTGGACTTCAGCAAAGCTATTGATAGTTCCCCATGCAAAGCTATTATATAAGCGCACAGTCTTCTTCTCTCCAAATTGAAAGTGTATAAACTGGATTTTAAAGTAATTGCGTGGATCGGAGAATATCTGTCGTTACGAAAACAGGCTGTTGTTCTGAACGGTATTTCTTCACAGTATGCACCAGTTACGTCGGGAGTTCCCCAAGGCTCAGTATTGGGACCACTTTTGTTTTTGCTGTATATTAATGATATTTCAGTTGGCATACAGTCTTCATTCAGGATGTTTGCCGATGATTGTGTTGTTTACAGAGTAGTAAATTCCACTTCTGATTCGCAAATCCTGCAAACTGATTTAGATACTGTAGCAGACTGGTGTGTACGTTGGGACATGTGCTTAAATATAAACAAAACTGTTCACGTCACCTTCACAAGAAAACGTGCTAATCATCTGTATAGGTATAGAATTAATGATTTTACTCTAAACATAAGCAAGTCATTTAAATATCTAGGCGTCTTTTTTACATCGGACTTACGATGGAATAAGCACATTAATTTTATTGCGAATAAGGCAGCATCACGTTTGGGTTTTCTACGGCGGAATTTTAGCCATTTACCAAGTAACTTAAAAACACTGCTGTATTTCAGTCATGTACGCTCCATACTTGAATATGGATGTGTTTGCTGGGACCCACAAACATCTGAGTGGGCCGCCGCGGTGGCTCAGCGGTTAAGGTACGAACACACTAGCGGAAAAACGCGCGGCATGCCGCTGGCGGCGCCACCCCCGCCGCGAAAGGAACGGCCACACTCGGCAGCAAAGAGTAGGCGAGTAAGCGCCGCCGCGCAAAGCTCCCTTCATGCCAAACCGGTCGAGGTGTGTGATTCTGCAGGAGCGCGTGCGGCACCGCCGCCGCCGCTGGCTTGTAACTTTAGTAGGAGCCAAGAGGTGGCGCCAAAGACGCTCCCCACGTGACCAAGCCTAGCGCCCCTCATTGGTCTCCCCGCTCCGCGGCACGCGGCAAGCCGGCGAAAATGGCTCCTCGACCCATTCGCTGCGCGGCAGATGAACCCGCCGCCGCGGCAGGTTTCGCGGCAAGCGGCTTGCCGCCGGCGGCGTGCCGCGCGCGTTTTGCCGCCAGTGTGTCCGTACCTTTACTGCTGACCCGAAAGACGCGGGTTCATCCCGGCCGCGGCGGCTGGAATTTCTTTGGAGGAGAAATTCTAGAGGCCCGTGTACTGTGCGATGTCAGTGCACGTTAAAGAACCCCAGGTGGTCGAAATTTCCGGAGCCCTTCACTACGGCGTCTCTCATAGCCTTAGTCGCTTTGGGACGTTAAACCCCATAAACCAAACCATAAACCAAACCAAACATCTGAGTGTGTAGGAAAATTAGAGAAAAGTCAGAATAGGGCAGTTAGATTTGTTCTTGGTAATTATAATCGGCAAGTTAGTATGACGGAAAGCAAACGAAAACTTAACTGCCAGGAGTTGAAGGGCCGTAGAAGGTACATACAGTGGATTTGTGCTTATCTCAAAAACAGAGAACAGTTTGTTGATGTTAGAAATTGTACTTCCAGCGCTCGTCAGGTCACCTCAGGAGTCCCTCAAGGCAGCGTGCTAGGACCATTGTTATTTTTAATTTATGTTAACGACTTGATTGATGTTATTCCTGGCAATGTGTCCATTCGGTTATACGCGGATGATTATGTTATCTTCAAGGAAATTGTGGCCCATGATGATCATGATGTGTTGCAGAGATGCCTTGCAGAAATTACTCACTGGTGTTCCAATTAAGGAATGGAGCTCAATGCGGAAAAAAACTGTACTTTTACACGTAACAAGAAAAAATCTGCTAGCATTTTTCCTTACCAACTTGGGAACAGAACTGTCCTCGAAGTCGACAAATACAAATACCTTGGCGTTACTCTTAACAGTAATCTCACATGGCCAACACATATCTCGGATGTTTGCCCAGCTGCGCTAAAAAATTGTGGTTCGTAAACAGGAAGCTTAAAAACGCGCCTGTAAGAATTAAAATGTTAGTCGACAATGCAATAGTGAGATCTAAGTTAGAATATGCTTCCGAACTCTGGGACCCGCATACCATGAAGGACACTAAAGAACTCGAGCGAGTACAGAGAAAAGCAGTGATATTTATATACGGGAAATATGCCAGGAAGGATTCGCCGTCCTCAATAATATGCTACAAAATAGAATACAGACACTCGAAATACGCAGAAAAATTAATCGTATTGTACTACTACTACATAATACTCTTTCTGGAAAAAATAATATGACGCTACCAGCTTCCGTATGACGGCCTTCTACGAAGAGAACACGACACAGTCATGAGTATTTGCTTACACCGATCATCGCGAAAACGAACGGTTACAAGTACAGTTTTTTCCCTCGAACGGTGAACGAGTGGAATTCACTTCCCATTGGTGTATTTCAGTCCAACGGTTTCATGGCTGCATTGCAAAATCATTTTTGTGCAAGTTAGCGATGTTGACGTTTTCATTTGTGCTTCTTTTTGTGCATTGTGTTCATTTCATGTTACATTTTATAAGTTTTTCTGTGCTTTCTTTTTTGTTTGTGAAATGCTCCTCCTGCTTGGGACAAAGTATTGGCCTGCAGTATTACTAAATGAAATTCGGACGGACATATCCGAAGAATCGAATGTCTTCAAACATTTGGCAGAGACTGAACACAGCCGACTTCTTTCAATTCCGATCCTGAATTGGCCGCAGTAGCCGGCCAATTATCCGAGGATCAAGTAGAAATGTCAGGAAAACAGTCAAAGTCGTCAACTTTTATCAGTCAAAGTGGTCCGTTATAGTGTCCGAAAGTGCGTGTTTCGCAAAGCATCGATATGCTTGCGCTCTTTTCGCCTTGCATTCACAGTTGGTGGAAACCATTCATGACTTAGCATCAGTGATCGATAAGCAATCAATCAGTAATTTTTATTTCTGCCTCCAAAAAGCGACAGATGAGCTGCAGAAAAAGCTGTCATAGACAGCTTGACTGAGCCGCAGCCCCCTTATACCGGGCAGCAGTGACAGGCGACGAAAAAAAAATTAAAAAAAAAAGCGCTGGCAGACTGACATGTTTCTTGAACTCGCGAAAGCCTTCGACTGTGTGTCCCACCTCAACCTGATCTTTAAAGTTCAGAACATTTTCCGTAATAACCTAATCACTAACCAGATCGCAGCTTATCTTTCAGACCGCCGACAGTTTGTTCATTTCGAAGGCTACGCTTCAGAAATATATAGAAGTAACATCAGGGGTTTCACAAGCACAGTACTAGCACCTATATTGTTTGAAATCTACATAAATGATACTGTAGCGGGGAATAATATATTTATAAAAGCCGCCGCGGTGGCTCTGTGGCTATGGTGCTCGGCTGCTGACCCAAAAGACGCGGGTTCGATCCCGGCCACGGCGGCTAGAATTTCTTTGGAGGAGAAATTCTAGAGGCCCGTGTACTGTGCGATGTCAGTGCACGTTAAAGAACCCCAGGTGGTCGAAATTTCCGGAGCCCTTCACTACGGCGTCTCTCATAGCCTTAGTCGCTTTGGGACGTTAAACCCCATAAACCAACCTAAACCAACCAAATATATTTATAAGTATTTACAGGGAGACATATACCGACTGCCGGGACAGCTATGTGCAGCGCCGAGCGGATCTAGCGAGAGACCTTCGTCTACTCGTAGCATAGTGCATCTTTTCATCGTCGTCGTCAGCCCGCTACATGACCCCAGGCGGCAGAAGCGCCGTACCGGCGTTAGAGTGCCGAAGTGTGAGCGACGTGGTAGGGTTTGAGGCAGCGGACGTGGCCAATGTCGGTGACGGGGTGAGCGGACGATGGTGAGGACGCATGGGCAGCGATTTCATACTTGACGTCAGTGACTCTGCGTACTACATGGTAAGCGCCACTGTAGTGGGAATGAAGTTTCTCGGAGAGACCGACGCGACGCGAAGGCGACCACAGAAGGACGAGTGATTCAGGTTCGTAGTTGACGTCACGGTGGCAGCGGTCGTAGGCGGACCTCTGGGACGCTTGAGAGGCTTGGAGCCGACGGCGGGCTATTTGGCGCGCCTGGGTGGCTTGAGCGATGACATCACGGGCGGAAGCGGTGGTGGGAACTGGAGAAGCTGGCATGAGATTGTCCAAGGGCAAGGTGGGGTGCCTACAAAACACAAGGTAGAGAGGGTGATGCGGTGAAGAATTGTATGCGAAGGTCACATAAGGCAAGGCTCAGTCCCAGAGTCGGTGGTCTGGGAGACATACATGCACAACATGTCGGTCAAAGTTCGGTTGAGTTCGCTGTGTAAGCCCATTGGTTTGTGTGTGATACGCTGTGGCGAGCTTGTGCTGCGTGGAACATGAACGGAGGATGTCGTCAACGGCTTTGGACAGAAAAGTACGGCCGCGAAGAGTGAGTAGCTGGCGAGGAGTGCCATGGTGCAGAATAACATTTTGCGAAAGAATATCCGCGACATCTGTAGCGAAACTCGTCGGCAAGGCACGTGTGATGACGTACCGAGTCGCATAGTCCGTTGCGACAGCGATGCATTCGTTGCCGGGTAGGGGTGTTGGAAAAGGGCCGAAAAGGTCGAGGCTAACACGGTAGAAAGGCTCCAGCGGGACATCAATGAGTTTCAGTAGGCCGGCCCGCTATGTGGAGGGCCTCTTACTACCTTGAAGCCGCCGCGGTGGCTCAGTGGCTATGGTGCTCGGCTGCTGACCCAAAAGACGCGGGTTCGATCCCGGCAGCGGCGGCTGGAATTTCTTTGGAGGAGAAATTCTAGAGGCCCGTGTACTGTGCGATGTCAGTGCACGTTAAAGAACCCCAGGTGGTCGAAATTTCCGGAGCCCTCCACTACGGCGTCTCTCATAGCCTTAGTCGCTTTGGGACGTTAAACCCCATAAACCAAACCAACCTTACTACCTTGACACAGGTCACAAGCGGCGACGTAACGCTTGACAGCACGATATAAATCAGGCCAAAAGGCCAAAAGAAGCGGCACCGGACCCGAGCGTAAGTGCGGGAAACACCAAGATGTCCGGCTCTCAGTAGATCATGGAGTTCAAGGGCAGAGGAGCGTAGTTGTTGCGGAATGACAAGCAGTAGCGGAGGCCCTTCAGGGCGTAGGCTGCGGCGGTAGAGACTGCCATTCTGAAGAACGTATAGTTTAAGGGACGGATTCGGGTTTTCGGAGCTGAGGCCATCAATGAGGGGTCTTAAAGGTGTCCAGAAACACAATCTTCGTTGACTGTTTTGCCTGTTGATTGCATACAGTGAGTTACAATGGTGCTATTAACGTCGGTAATACCGCGTATATTCCGTTTTTTAATATTTTAATGCCCTCCCAAAAACAAATTCATGGCTCTGATGGTGTCCCCACACAGTGGCGGGTTTTAGCAGCGGATATGACATCACTTGGCGCGAGGTTGATGATTGGACAAACAGTAAATACACTGTAAATTGTGTGAATAAATAGAGACACATTTTGTCACCTGTCGGCGTTTTATATTAGATCAACAAAAACAACTTGTTCGTCTTAGATAAAAGCCCTGCAAAGCAAGTAAAATAAAAATACACCACCAGGGGCTCTGGCATGGAAACGACGCTGCCAGTCTCAGCAAGAACGAGTTACAGAGAGCAGGCAACCATGGAGTGCAAACTTCCGCGACGTGCTCTGGCAGGCTGTTTTGATTGGTTGCGCCAGGTGCCGTCATTGGGAGAGCGAAATAGGAGCGGGAAGCCCCGCCAAAATCGAGTTGAGGGCAGCGTTTTGTTCGCTTGTATTTTGAAATTTCTTCATTGAATAACTCCTGTTCCTGTGCATCGATTCCTGTAATTCTTTTTAAGTCAGCATCAGTGTGACATAAAGAATCCACCTGAAGTATAGCCGGTATCCCCTCAAGCAGTGTTTCGCAGCCCCTTTAAGGAGGAATCTTGGCGGCGCTCGTCGGCGATGTTGAGGAGATCAGGAATAGCAAAGAGACAAGGCATGCGATCTTTCACGAAGATCACGGTTTCACGAAGATCAGGTGGCTCCACTGGGTAACGAGACAAGCAGTCAGCGTCTTGGTGGAGACGCCCTGTCTTGAACACGGCCGTGCAGCGCCCAAGGCGGCCGGTAGGGTCTGTCAGGGAAGAGGGCCAACAAAGAGCGTGGTGGTCCGTGACGACTGAGATGGAGATGTCACCAACGATACAGATGTCGAAGTCCGCATGTTCGCCGATGATTGCATAATCTATACACAAAATTAAGAGCCAAGAAGATCAACTTCAGTTAAATGATGCGCTTGAAAAAATAGGAACTTCGTGCGAACATTGGCAGGTGTCTAAATTTAGAAAAATCAGTTGCGATGATAATATCAAAGAAAAAACTGCCACTGACTTTCCCGTATAAATACAGAGGCATGGTATTACAGGCTGTTACCGAGTACAAGTACCTCGAAGTAATTATCGCTTTAGATTTAAGGTGGGACAAACACGTATAACATGTAACAAACAAATCATTTGCCGCTCTTTGCTCCCTAAGACGTTCCATCAGATTCGCCTCACCTGAAACCAAATTGTTTGCATACACATCCCTGGTGCGCTCATTCATTGCGTGACAACGTACTATGCTGGTTTATTCACACAAAACATTTGATATCTAAACTGGAAGGCGTGCAACGGAAGGCTATGAGATTTATTTTTAATTAATATCGCCGTCTCGATTCCCCATTTGAACTTCTAAGTCAGGCTGGTCTTCCCGCTATTAGTATTCGCGCAAAGAATACCGGCCTAGAATTTACTTATATTCTTTTGTCTGGAGCCCTAAGCATTGACTCGAACCAATACTTATTATTTTAGACAGCTCTAAATAATAGGAAACAACATTCCGAACATTTAGTAGAATATCGAACACACAACAAGGCCTTCTTTTTTTTTTCCACAAGCAATTCGAGAGTGTAATTCGTTGCCTGACCGTATTGTTAATTGTTGATCTCTCAATGCCTTCGCTTCGCAGTTGTTCAGTCTCGACTGAAACACATATAACGCTTTTTTCGCTTTTTATTGTTCGTTCTGTTGCTTTATATTTCTTGTATTTCTATTGTGAAATATGTCTGCCGCGGTTGCTGTTATCCTCGTTTCTTCATATTGTCTCAGGCTGCGAATTTTATGTTGCTATTACTAATACTGGCTTTTTATGTTCCACAGTGCCGCCTAAGTGTTTATAAGGTTCTTAACATGTACATTCCACCTTCTTATATGTGTTTTTGTTTACTCGCCCAGTCATGCAATAGCCTCGTAGGTGAGGCTAGCAGTATGTACTAAAAAAAAAAAAACTGAAATATGCGGTGTCTGGTCACATTCCGCAGAATGTGTAATCGCAACATATGCAAAAAAAAAAGGAACCAGTGAGCAGAATCGGCCAGAAAGACGCGTCGCCGTAGAGGCCAGCCATACAAGTCCTAAACTACTGAATCTTAAACTACCGAATTCAAAACGAAAGTGGCTGACGTTCTTTGAAAGCCGTGCTTGCTTTTCCCGCGACGCCGGTTCTGTAGCAGTTTGCATTGTCACCCGTCCATTGACTGCGAGAGAGAGAGAGAAGCCCTTTAATGGAAAAGCGGAGAATTTAGCCGGCGTCTAAAAATCGCTGGCTTGCTATGCTACTGTGCGTGGAGAAGGGAATTTGGGAGATAAAGGCGGAAAGAGAGCGGTGCGAAAAAGGTTAAATAAAACGGAAAGGGGAGAAGAGAAAATGCGGCCATTAAACGCGTACTGGGGTACATGGTTAAATAAATAAATAAATAAATAAATAAATAAATAAATAAATAAATAAATAAATAAATAAATAAATAAATAAATAAATAAATAAATAAATAAATAAATAAATAAATAAATAAATAAATCAGCGAGTAATGATGTTACATATGAAATGAAGAAGTGCATAGTCCGAAATATGAGCTAACAAAGTTCACTGCGTGAAGAATGGTTGAGGAGAACATGCAAGGTGAAATTAGAGCTTGTCAAGAGGTCCAATATCCTTTAAATATGCAAACAAAAAGTTCATTGCATGTCTGAGTTGCCTAGGGCAGGCTGGGGGACCTAAAACCCTGTCCATTGTTAGCGGCACTGGGGAAAGTTTCTCCATACAATATGTTCGTAGTACCCACGCTCGTCAGCATATGCAGGACACTCAAGCAGGATATGTTCCACGGTTCCGATCGAGCCGCAGTTGCCACAGAGCGGACTGCCTGCCATCGCGCTGACAGCAACACCCTAAATAGAAATGAGCGAAAAGGGAATGAGCTGCACTACAGAGCACTCCTTTTTATAAAAGGGAATGCACTAGAGGACAACTTACTCCCTTTTTACACTCATACAGGCGTATTCGTGTTTAGAGCGTAGCGTTGACAGCATCTGAGCTGCTGCGAGAATGTTGATATGGTTGGAGGGGGCATGCTATGCTCACACGCTTCAGCTGGCCATTAGTGACACAAGCTTCCCAGGTAGAACCGAGCATCAGAATAGTGTTATAGAAATGTTATGTAATTGTAGTAACGTTGCATGTTTCATTGTAACGTTATATTAGCGTTAAAAATTGATGTATATATAATGTATAACTTATATAGAAAACGTTATTTTAACGGGCTATACAAAACATTGTTTTAATATAGTCGCCTAAACGTTATTATAATGGTACAGTCATAACCGTTTAAGGGGATTCCCATTAACATTTGAACAACCCTGCTGCCACTTCGAGTTACTGATCAGTTCGCTCTCGCCTTGCCATGTGCTAGCGGTCCAGGTTATAGCTCAGTTGGTAGAGCAACTGCTCCGAGGAAGCGGTGGTCCCCGGTTCGAACCCCGGACCGGGGCGAATTTTCTTTAACTACGAAGTTTCTGTGGAAGCTGTAGCTTTCATTTGTAGCCGTATGGCTGCTCTTGGGCGGATGCCAATGAGTAATTTGCTCCCTTATTACAAATCTACTCCACCTCGGTGGATTCCCCTAAACATTTGACCAACCATAAAACAACATTACAAATATATTTCTAGCACTGATTTCCTGAACTTTTTTCGCTGTTCTTATAATAGAGATGTTTTTCAACTAGCAGTACTTTGCAGCCACATCTATTATATGGTACTCGCCATAGACTGCATGCATACCTTCATTATTTTGTCAGAAAACTTTGGTTATTACCCATGCGCTGCTATGACTCATAGACATCCCTCAGTAATGAGTATATAAGCTTGACTCCATTATATCCATTCGGAGGTGAGCGAATACGAGTTGAATGTTGAGCTGTACAGTGAATGAAGTGTCGCCCTCGTTGCTGGTCCTTAAAAAGCGTTATAAGTTGCGTGCCGCCGCAACTGGCGGGCCTGAATGCTTGTGCAGGGCTGCTTCACCATTTTCTAGAATGTTACATTTATGTTGTTTACTAGTTTCATTAATGTTCGGGGAAGGCTATTGTAACGTTTATGTGATACTACAAGAACGTTAGGAAAAGAAGGACGTTATGCACATTAAAATTACATTAAAATGCCCATTGGGACATGGGAGGTGGTGTACACTAACAATAAACAGGCTGTGCAGAAAAGCAAGGACAATCGTCTGACACTAAAAGCACAGTGCTGCAGCACGGAAGAGACTCGAGGACCGACAAAAGTGCTGAATAGGGCCGTACTTCACGTTGTTCAGGACATTGAAACTAGCTAGGTGGAATAGTCAGTACCTCGTGCTTTCACGTCTGCTTGAGCTTGAATCAGCCATCACACAACTGTTGATTGTTCGGACTCTTCGGAGTGGAGAGATATGAAGCTGAATTTGTGGAGTCACTAAGGCCACTGTACGACGAAACTGTGGTTTCAAGTACTGAAAAGCACAGCTCACTTTCGTGCCAGATTCCAGTTATCTTCGGGATACTGCATTGTCTAGAAGCTGCAGGTGACAGCCGTAGCTTTGCTAAAAACCTTGCGATGACTGTCACCGCTAGCTTTGCTGAATAACCAGGCTCTCTGATGAAGTAGCCAGTATGACAATGTTCTTAGACCCACGATAAACAGATGCGTCTATATTACGGCGGAATCAGCGAAAACGCGAAATGTTGTTCGCCACATGGCAACAGATCAGGTATGAATATATGAAATTTACTGCGAACTTTCTGACTGTCATCAAAAAAGCAAAAACAAGCAAAGAATTGCGGTAACAGAGAGAGTGAAGCGGAGGTAATTGGTTTCGCGCAGTGTAAAATGAACTAATTACTCGTGCCCTAGCTGTTCGGCACAGAAAGAAAGCTTGTTCATTGTCGTTCATTGTTTACAGTGGAGGAACAAAGGGGTTATTGTTTGTGCGGACGATTTATTACCGCCCACTCCTCCTCTGGAATGTTCGAGTGGAGCGCAATAGAGCGCAATAAGGTGCCTCGGAGGCGCGCAGACATGGACCTATATAGAGCGCAACGACGAGGGCTGACATCTCGCGGCAGTTGTGTGCTTCACCGAATTGTTTTTCAATTTGCCGCGCTACGACGGCGTGCGCTCTTTTCGCGAACGCTCGAGAGGTGGCATCGCTGCACCTGCATGCTCACCTTCTTACGACCTGCCCGCTTTTTTCGAATGCAGGCTTTGAGATATAATATTTCTGTATGTTTCTTATTTTCCTGACTTCGTGTAGATGCCTGTTCGGATGCGCCTTTTCTTGTTTTTTGATGTGCGGCCATTTCGGTCCCGTGCCATTTCGCGAAACGACCTTGAATTTTTGAGGGAGCTGTAATTGCGTCACTGAGATGCATCTGTTTTCTCACTGCCAATCGTGCAACGGGACGCAGATCGTAACGCGATCGACAGCGCTTTGTTTTAGGGCGGCATGTGCGTGCTGAGCTCCCGAATATTGCTAATTTGTTTACCAGAGCTGAGGCATAATTGTGTGACCATGGATTCGAATGAGGTGAAAAGAAAAACAAAGAAAAGAAGGGTCACGTAAAATGTAATCGAAACTTGGGGGCAGTGTCCTCCCTGTGGCAGTGTATACGCGTACTACTTCTACTATCATGTCCTGTCTCACCTGTTTCTGTGGAACTGGGGCACTCTAGAAAGCAGCTGTTGGAAAAGGGGCGTTCTTCTTGTAATGTACGTATGCGTTTTTCGTTGCTTCTTTTTACTTGTCTGCGCTCGCTATGTACGCGCTACGTCGAAGAGTGTGGAGGTTGATGGGGCAAAGGTTCCAGAGGACTGAAGGCAATAGTAGTGCCGAAATGAAAACGAGATAAAATAGAATATATATTTTATTTTCTGGTGAGGCGTTGATCGAAAATATTGCTTTAGAGAGGAAGAGACGCGTGTACAGTTTCATTACGAAGCCGACTACTCGGAAGAAGAAGTTTGATGTTTGGCTCTATTTTGAGCAGCACCAAAGGCATTGCAGTCGAAGCATGTACAAATGCTGCAAGGCTGTTGTTACGACCTAAGCATGACAGGATATTTTGAGCGCAATCTATAGAACACAATATTTATTGGCGATCATCTTTCCCAAATTCTTTTATTTTATGTGACCTGCATTACCTGTGTTTGATGGCGCCAGATCATTGTTTCAACATCCCCTGTTGGAAGGTGCACCTGTCTGTAAATACAATGCAGACAGCGCCTGAACCCTCGTTATCGAAATATGTGAGACTGGATCACAAGAACTGCGCACGCACCAGAGTCGCAGTTCGCTCTGTAGGCATTCGCGCACGCCACTGGCATCCACCGCAGGATGTTAACAGTCTTTCCACTTCAACACCTCATCTCCCAAACAACGTTCGATAGCCTTTATTTCCTAAAATAAAATTATTTCATTTCTTAATTCTATGCGTCGCGAGACGTTTCCGCGAAAGTTTTCGCCCGCTTCCCAACGGCGGAGACACCGATCTCTTTTGTCACCAAGCGAGAGTCGCGTGAGTAGCGGTTGCACGGTGCATCGGCCGCAAGTCGCTTCACGCTGGCGGCACTGGAGTACACGGCGCGTGTGAATCACCACACACATTCCGCGCACGTACGAAGCAGCGCGTGTGAGCGCGCCTGTGCACACACAAACATCGCGGTGCACGCGCAGAGCAAGAAAGAAAGCAGTGCCGGTGTAAGGTAGCCTCTGCAAGCATTCTGGATCCAGTGTCGTGCAAACTCCGGATGCTGCGCGGTGAGAGCGAGGGTGGTGTCTCGTGACGAGAGATATAGAGGATGTTGGATGCGATCCGGTGCATGGCATGGCATCTGAGTGGTTGCGAACTTGTGGTACCTGTTGCAGACTTCACAGTCACGAGTTCCGTACCCGAGCGGGACAACAAAATTTACACAAATCGCAGCCGCGTACTTGCATTGTAAGCCTTCATCCTAACAATTTGAAGCTTTCTGTGCACATAAAGAAGGAATTTACTTTTTTTAACTTTCGTTTTCATTTTTCATTTCATTTCTTATTCAAACAGTACCAAAATCAACAAAAGCAACATTGCTACAAGCATCTGGATCCCTAACTCACAGTCTAGTTGGGATCCATGAACATAATGTTCAGAAAACTAAATCAGCAGACAGCACAGACATGTGACACACTTTCAAAGGTGCAAAAAAGTCATAACCTGTTGCAATAGTACGACTTTAGCCGTGCAGAGAAGTTGGCATTTTGTTTGTTTATATTGGGATTTCATTCCAGATTCTAGTCCCTACAAACAGACGTGTAGTCGCAACTTTATTAATATCGGTCACCCCACCAAGCAGCCATCGCAAATGATGTGGCTTGACATCTGCAGTGAATTTCTCAGTGAGTGCTATTTATTAGCTAGAAACTTTCAGCAGATTGTTCTGAACAGCAACGCGCATCTCTATGAGAAATGAAACGGGCTTCGACTTCGAAAATCCTGTCTTCAAGAAAAGTAAAGTCGGGGTAGCTTCCTGACGATGACTCGCGGAAAAAAAAAATAGATTGGCCTGTACAATAAAATAAGAAGCGCAGCTTTGCACGAAGGCATTTATTTCTAGCGCTTTTTCTTTTTCTTCCCAGTACCATTTGATGCTGTAAGAGTTCCTAAATCTTTATGGCTTCCAGCACTAAAACATTGCCAAAAACATGGTATTCAACAAATGGCCCGCAGAGCCTATATACTAAAGCTGTCAGGTGGTGCATGGTGACGTAATTTCTTTAGCCTGATTTTCTTCACAGTAGCATCCCTCCTGCTGCGTGTGTGAACAAAACTTGCACGCTTTGCTTCAACAGAAAATTGGTTCGTCACAAAAAGCCTAACATCTGCTGTGCATTTCTCTCGCAACAGACTGCCGTAACCGTCTGCCGCTGACATAGCCGCTTGAAGTCACTGGGTGGTCACTGCAGCACGTGCCTATAAATGTATAGACGGCGGTTCAGGTAAGTAGGGGTGCATGTTAATGTCCTCATCACTCCAAAAAGTAAGGGAGTCTCAGCAATTCGTTGAGTGAAGGCTTGTCTCGTGTTGAACTTGTTTTTCAAGAGCTGCGTTTGCTTACATAGTGCGCATAATTTTCTTCATGCCGGTTGCCACTCAAAAGAAGACCTCGCAATTCATAACCAACAAACTGAGCGACGTTCGCTGATTTTTTCGAGAGAAGCAGGTCGCAGGAGATCGCAGCGTTGTTATACAGTTGGGTGGAATAGAACCACCGTCCAATTCCGTTCGCCCATTGGAGCAGGGGGTACACTGTCTACTTCCTGGTGATTCAGGTTTGAAGAGTGCATTTAGATGAGACGCAAAAAGAGCTCCCAGCTCCGAGCCGCAGAAAGGGGACGGCTTTTTGAGCATCATAGAAAAGAATGTATGATATCGAATGTCAACGTGATGAGAAAAAATCTTTCAAACAAATTTAAGTTTATGCGTGGAAACAACTTACTTTTCTTTCATTTAATCGATAGCCCGAACTGGACTGAAAACCATTACCCTCCCAGGTAGTACCGAACATTAGAGCATTGTTAAAAAAATGTTATGTAAGTAGCACTTACGTTTTATGCAGCAGTGGAACGTTACAATAATGCAAAAATTAACAAATAACGTTTACGTTGCATCGAGAATATTAATTTGCCATTCAAAGTAACCATCATTAAAATGATAATTTTTAGATGTTATTATAATGTTTAAAGTTAGAAAATGTATTGCACCATAAACATTAGCATGACGTCCCAAATAAACGCTGTTTAATATAGTCACAGTCATTTAATTACGTGGTCTTCTAAACGTTGTTACAACGTTTCAATCCACAACTATAAAACAACACTCCAAATATATTTCAAGCACTGGGTCCCAGAACCTTTCCCACTGTTCTTACAGTAAAGATGTTTTTGAACTATAAATATCTTAGGCTGTGCCCGCCATACACTAATGCACTGCCCCACTATTTTGTTAAAGCTTTGCTTATTATCCATTAGCCACTATCACTCATGGAACAGTCGACACCCTTCAGTAATGGGCATACAAGATTGACTCCATGGTATCCGTTCGGAAGTGAGTGTGTGATTTGCATGTTGTGCTGTATTGTGGAACCCAAGTGTCGCCCTTATTGTTAGTCCTTGAAAAGCAATGAGTACCTTCAAAACTGTCGAGCCTGCATACTCTTGCAGCGTTGCTTTACTACTGTCGAGGATGCTGAATTTATGTTGTTTAACCCTTTTATTAAAATTAGGGAAAGCTAATTCCAATGTTTATTTGTAACATTGCAGAAACGTTAGAAAAAAAGGACATTAAGAACACTCGATTAACGTTTCAACAAAACAAAAATGTACCATTGTAATGTTATGGTGCTACCTGGGCTTTGTTCGAAAGATCCAAAGAGTAAAATGTTTCGAAGGGTCATTAAGTTTCGCGGTATATGCGTGCGCAATAACTTCTGCATATATCTTCGGCGTGTTACGTGCGTGTGACATCACATTTCTGGCTCTGCTCTGACAGTAACCGATGAGCTATGCACGAGCCGTGTGTGATGTCTCGGAATTTGTTTTTTTCTTGTGTACTAGTGGGCTTGCGTTATCTTTTAACTGAGTGTGTGCGAAGTAAGCGTGGACATTCAGCGCTGCACCCATTCCTCACTGTCACAAACATCGTTCACTACGTTCTTGTTATTACTTTACACAACGGAAAAAACTGCACAGCTTCCGTCCTTAAGCATGTCAGCATCTATTCTCCCAAAATTTAAATTAAAAAGCGTCCGAAGTCTTTCGTTGGCATGGATATTCTGTACGAGCCTCGCATCAGGGCGGCCACAAACATAACTTACATTTTTAGTCGCGCTGGTTGGTACATGTTGATGCGCATGTGTCTATCCATCAGCAACTTCCATCATCACGAGTGGCATGCAACTCGTGACGGGTCACGTGGCCGTTCAAGGATCCGCATTGGGAGGCGCGGGAGTGTACGAGGCTACGAAGGCACGTCGTGACGCTCTTGTTTCGCGCGCGCGTTTTGTATTGAAATTGAATCAGAGAACGTGCGACCCTCTCTCAAGCACGCGGCAGCAGTTCGACAGCTCTCTCCGGGAGAACATTCAGCATTCGTTTCCTTTTAGGGCAGCGTAAGCAGAAGCCATCTGGGTTAGCTGCAGAGCGACAGGTGACCACGATCTGTTCTTTCCGACAGTGCCCTACAGTCGAAGCAGTGTCGCGTAGCCACAGTTATTCGCTGCCAGTCGCTTAAGCGGACGCCGGTAAATTGTGCCACTGCGGTTTCATCCACAATCGCGGCAGTGCAATCGTGAGCATTTGCAGCCAAGTTATTCGTCCGAATAGTTTCTGCGCGCAGTCAAGACCACCTGAGAAGGCCAACACTGCAGTCGCAATGAAACGTTAGGCGAAGACAGTGATGTTCCATTCGGGGAATTTTCCCTTTGTGAGGCAATTTTCGGTAGGATATTGGGTCTGAGGGGACAAAGCAATCTTTGCGAGTTTTCATGGATTTTGAAAAACTGGCAGAGAAAGGGCAGAATTTTTCCGCTCAAGATATTGCAAACTTGTTCTGTAAATATGTGTAGTTAATGTACTTCCTTTGTAAGAAGCTTAGAACCCAGGTGGTCCGCTTCTGATGGATGCTGAGTGATAAGAACCTCCTGAAGGTAAGATGATTTCCGTTCCCCCCCCCCCGATTGGTAGGACTTCCAAGAATGCCGCAGTAGCTCCACTACACGGCTCAGAAGCAAACCTTCTGGGCTCTAAACTTTTGACAGAGGCTGCTGTCAGGGAAGAAAGTTTCGCGGGGTGTGAGTTCGAGGGGAAAAAAATATGCGTGCTTAGGCAAAGCATGTCAGTGAAAGGGACAGAAAATTCGAGGGGACATGCGTTCTTCATCTGTTGGAAGGAATGCCAGATGAGTGGCTCGCGGGGTAACGCAGAAATAATTTTCTTTCCTGCGATTCTCCATCCCGTAAACTTCTGTCCATGATTGTACAACATCGATGACGTTACTAATGTTTCGCTTGTTGACGGAAAACGAAAAGAAGACGGTTCTATCTCTTTGCTTTGATGCTTTTGTACGCTTGTCTTTGAGCTGGGCGCAAATGCAGCTTTGTCTCGGGTGACGAGATCGGGTGACGTGTTTCCCACGGAGCCGTTGAATCAGCGACATGCCATACTCTGTGCCGGTCACCTTAACCGCATGTTGGCAGCTAACGTGTTGGGTTGCCCACTGTACGACATTCCAGCCTCAACTTTATTCTTTTTTTCTCTAGACTCCTAAGTTAGGGCGCTGACCTATAGACCAACACCGTGTTTACAAACATAGGGGTGTTCGCGGACGCCGGAGACGACTGGGGGTGAAAAGTAGGCTTAGATCCCACAGGTATACATGGAAGCAATAGTTTTCAAATCATTTCATTTCATTTATTCCACGCACTGAAGTACATGAGGGGGCGAGAGAAAAAAGCTGCTTTGTGGGCAGCTTGACAAGCTCGCACCCCCAATACATAAGGGCAAGGCAGACAGTACATGCGGTACGTGAAACAGAAACAGCACAACAGCACTGCCTGAGAAAAAATCGTTCGATATTAAGAGACATGGCAAGAATCTATCAATACAACAATAATATACGAAATTTATGGAGCAAAAAAGTCGCTACGATCATCACTGAGATGTTACAAAAGATTATTAAAAAGTAGAAAACACCAATGTATATGGCATGCATATACAGCCAAATCTACGTGCATCAGAATACATATGAGGTAATAGAAATCAAGTGTACAACGCGTTAACGTTTTTAATATATTCAATCATCGCATCATTAGTAGGAAGGCATAACATTCTTGGAATTATGTTCGACAGCATTTGCATTCCGTAATTTGTTCTTGATGAAGGAACCTCCCAGTGTTCTTTGTGACGTGTGTGATATGGTTGATAGTTTTTGCTTTTGTTAGCCGACTCTGGTAGGAAGTTATTCAGTTTTCTGATTTCACAGTGCATCTAAATGTCGTCGCTTCGTAAAGAATAACCAAGTTCTTCCTAGAACAGATTGTGAGAGCATGGCACGCCATTTCGAATGAGATGTATTGTTAAAATACTGCATTACATGATCACGTAAGGAAAACATTTAGAGCTATTTTAGCACGAAAGCACTTCTAGACGCACTCCCCAGGTTTCAACGGTGTGTTTCTGTATGTGTGAGGCCTCTGAGTAGCAAGTGTAGCTGGCTCACTGGGTCAAATCGCTCTATGAGTATAGGCGGGGGCGTCCACCTACAAACACCTGGCGACAGCAACGCCACCGCATCTTGCTTACGTCGCAGATCGGTGTTCGTCTACACGTCTAATCGACCAGTATGACATTAAACATGACTGTCATGCTGAGCTGGTTTGAGATACGAGTTCATGCTAGTCATTTAACACGCGCTTGTTTCCTTATGCTAAGTGAATTAAGCTTGAAACTGAATTCCTAAGTTTTTGTTTTAGCTTTGGATAGTGACGGCGGTGAGCTTTTCTCAGGTTCTGTAGAGGCCGTTTCTGTCATGGCGCTTGTCGACAACAGTGCTGCGGTTTCTGTAATGGACGAACAGTTTTGTCGCTCTTGAAAGGAGTATGGACACCTAACTTTTGGCTGCATGTTTTCTTCTTTGTAATGAGGCGTAAGGCATTATTATACACGGATTACCATGTGGTATCCTTATACGACCGCTAAATAATTTATAATTGAGTTTCTTTCTCGCGCTGTTTCGGTTTCGGTTTCAACAGCCGAAAGATTACTGTGACGTCTAAGAGAGGTTATAGGTCACGTGGGGCATGAAAAAGTGCAGTATAATCGGTGCTTCTACATACCTTGTCATTCCGGCTCTTGAGGAAGGCTGGCTGCAGTACTCTACTGATTTAAAAGGATGAAGCAGCGATTATATCGCAGTTTTTCCATGTCTCAGGTGATCTATAACCTCTCTTTGACGTCGCAACCATCGTTTGGCTGTTGAAACGGAAACAGAATGATAGAAAAATTCGATTATAAATTATTTAGCGGCTGTAGGCGAATACTACACCGTGATTCATGCATAGTAATGTCTTCCGCATCATTATAGAGAAGAAAACATGCCACCAAAATTAGGCGTCTGTACTCCTTTAAGGAAAGTAAAGGCGCCAGTTGCAGACCTCTCATTGCCCACGGCCAGCGCTCAGCACATCAGGCCGTGCGCAGCGTGTGCAGCTCGAGTCGTGATTCAGGACTTTTACACTATAGAATTCGTCCTGCTGTCTTCCTGTTCTCATGCTATTATTCTGGGCTGTGATAGTCTGTCGCGCCATGGGGCTATCGTTGACAGTGTTCGAGCTGAAGTCGTGTTGTCTGCTCTGCCCGGTTCTCGGCCCTGGCGGACTCTGCTCCTGGTGTTCCCTGTGTTTGAGCCCTTGCCACCGAAGACATCGACCTTCCTCCATGCTCTTCCGTCCTTGTACACCTCTCTCGTGACTATCTTACCGACGACACTGACCTCTTCACTGCGGCCCATACTTTTCTCAAGACGAACTGCTGAGCTAGTTAGTTGTACATGCTTCAACTCCCCACAACGCACACAAAAGACACGGACAGAAAGAAACACACCACAAAACGCTGACTTCAACTGATTTTTATTGCAGTGCGCTGTGCCTACATTTATACCCAATAGTGTGTAGGCCGACGTAAGCAAGCGCATAATATCGAGCATAATATCACACAAAATCGCGTTAATCTCAGGACAACTAAATTCTGCACTCAAGCCGACACAGCTGACCGCTGCACGTGACCGGCCCATACACCAGCATTATACGGCGCTCTTTAGCGCTGAACAGCACCGCAAGCGTCCTCCACTGCCCTACGCAGTACTCACTGTGTCTGCTGGCCTCTCAGTACTGTTCGTCTTGAACCCATTTTCCTCCCCTACTGCTTTGCGTCTTGGTAAATGTCTAGGCAATGTCCGACCCATCGCGTCTCTCTGCTCATTCACGAGGAGACTGACGATACGCCGCACCTTGCCATGACCGCGCTCAGCCCACCTTCTTTCCGACTCCGCTACTGCTTGCCACAGTTTCCTCGATCCCACCGTCGACCGCACTGTTGTGCGAGTCCTCCGTCACCTACCTCTTTGAGATTCGCCTCGCACTCTGGTCTGGACCCCGGGTCACACAGCTCCGGAGGGAAATCAACGGGCGCATGCCTGGGCCCGCGCTCTTTCTTACCGGGCTGTCTCCCCTTCGGCCACCTCCTCTGACTTGAAACTGTGGTTCGACCTCATACCCCCGGCCTTCTCCGAGATTCTAGAGCATTTTCGCTCACAACGCCGCCAATACCGCCTTGCGCACCCTCGCCTCCGCCGCGAGGAGTCCATTTCCCTTCGCCAACTTCACACCGGCACCTATACCCTAACCTCGCGCGCTACCACCGCCTTTACCCTACCCGCTACAGCGCCAATTGCTCACTATGCGGGGAACATGCAACTTTATTTCACGCCGTCTGCACCTGCTAGCACATTCAGACAGCCCCTCGGCTGCCCGTCCCAAATTTTGCCGGCTGTAAGCGTGCCCTCCTGTCGCCCGACCTGGTTGATCAGCGCCAGCTGGTCGCCCGTGCTGCGGCGGCCGCGAGGGCTGTCGGGGCCCTGGACTATGGGCTGCACTCCCAGACCGAAGTCCCCCTTAACCTGTCCAATAAAGATATTTTTCACCACTACTCACCTTCTTCTGCTTTGCTTCGACTCTCACCAAAGTTCATTGAGCCAAACTTCAACCGTCACCCATCGCATCGACATGCACTGTTGCCCACGAACCGCTGTGGCAGCGCCTCTGTCACGTATCTGCAATCGAGCGCCAGACTCCTGAAGAGCAAGTCGATCGAATGTTTCAGAAAGGTGTCATCCAGCCTTCAAGTAGCCTTGGGCATTGCCTGTTGTGCTTGCAAAAAAGAAAGATGGTTCCATGCGCTTCTGTATGGGTTACCACCGCCTTAATAAGATCACGAGCAAAGATGTCTATTTTCTTCCGCGCATAGACGACGCTCTGAACTGTTTGCAAGAGGCAGAACTCTTTGCATCCATCTATTTACAGTCCGTGTACTGGCAGGCCCTCACGAAACCGGCCAATCGCCCCAAAACAGCCTTTGTGACTCCTGACGGCTTGTATGAATTTACTGTTATGCCTTTCGCCCTTTGTTATGCCCCTGCGACCTTCGAAATGATGATGGATGACATTTTGCGTGGACTAAACCGGAAGTTGTGCCTCTGTTACCTTGACGTAATTGTTGTCTGTTCCCACGACTTTTACGTCCATCTAGCCTGCCTGAAGCACGTCTTGACCAGCCTCTCTGAAACCGGTCTGCAGCTCAACTGAAAAAAAAAAATGACGTTTTGCCGCACACGTCAACTGACTATTTTAGGTCACGTTGTCACCAAGGAAGGCGCTTGTCCCGACCCGGCCAAACTTCATGCTACGGCTGCCTTTCCCAAACCTACTTCCATCAAAGACCTGCGCAGCTTCCTAGGTCTGCGCTCTTGCTTTCGTCAGTTTACTCGCAGCTTTGCTTCCATTGCTGCGCCCTTAACACAACCTGTGTCCGGTAGTCCCGATTTATCGCTGTATGTCTCCAGCGTGCGATGACGCCTACAACACCTTTCGCCGCCCCCTAACGGCAGCTCCCATACAGTATTATTCGACTCGACCACTCTTGCCAAGGCCCACACGGGCGCCAGTGGTGGTGACCTCTGCGCTGTACTCGCCCAGCGCATATCTTAGTTCGATGAATGCGCTGTTGCATGTGCAAGACGTACGCTCACAAAGGGTAAATCCATTTACTCTGTAACTTGAAAAAAGTGTTTGGCTATCGTCTGGGCCCTTGCCAAATTCCACCCTTACCTCCATGGACGTCTTTTTGACGTTGTGACGGACCACCATGCGTTTTGTTGGCTTTCCTCCTTGAAAGGCCTACGGGCCGCGTTGTACGGTGGGCTCTTCGTCTTCAGGAATATGACATCCACGTAGTCTATCGCTCCGGTCGCAAGCATCAAGACTCTGATGCCCTGTCCCGCTGCCCACTTCCAGCTGAGATCGCCGGCCTTTCCACCTCTGGTGCCTCACCTCCGTCACTGCTCTCAGCGCAGTGTACAGACGCCATGAATCGCTTCTCTTCCCAAACTTTTCTCCAACCCATCGGTTGCTTTCCAGTCACGTACCCTCCGCCACCATGCTTCCCATTTCGAGATTCGAGATAATCTCCTCTATCGCCGCAACTTCAGCTCATACGGCCGAAAGTGGTTGCTAGTTAATCCTCGCCACTATAGCGCACTCAAATACGTGCCTATTTCCATGCTGACCCACAGTGTGGTCACGCGGGAGAATTAAGGGATACATCCAAATCTGGCTGCCGCACTACTGGCGCGGCATGTACACATTCGTCCTTAATTTCGTGCGCCCATCTCTTGCCTGTCAACGTCGCAAGACATCTCATTCTTCTACTGGAGAATCGCAGCCGCTCCCTTGCCCACCACGCCCTTTCGACCGCACCTTTATTGTTTTTTACGGCCCGCGCTTCCGTACACTACGGCCAGCAACCGTTGGGATATCGTAGCAGTTGATCATCTGCGAAGTATGCAGAAATCGCCGACCTGCCGGCTGCCACAGCGAGAGACGCCGCCTGCTTTCCTTTTGCAGCGCTTCATCCTTCGTCACGGTGCACCACGTGAACTACTTAGTGACAGAGGCCGCGTCTTCTTGTCCGATGTTGTCGAAACCCTGCTCACTCATTCATCGAACCACTTCCGCCTATCATCCACAGACCAACGGCCTCACGGAGCGTTTTAACCGCACACTCTGGGACATGCTTCCTATGTACGTCGCTTCTCGAATTGGGATCTTGACCTTCTTTACGTGACTTACGCTTACAATACAGCTACGCAGTCCACTACCAGCTTCTCTCCTATCTTTCTACTTTACGGCCGTTAGCCCTCTGCAGAATAGATACCATCCTTCCTTAGAAACCTGTCGTCTCCCAATATAGCCCTGTTTCTGAAGCTGCACGAAACGCAAACGACTGTCGTCAAATCGCCCGCTCACTCACGAATGACTCCCAGTATCGCCAGAAATCCCGTCACGAAACGATCACCACACCGCACTTCTCATGTGGCTCCCTTGTGTGGCTCTGGATCCCTCAAGTACACTCCTGGACTGTCCTCGAAATTTCTCGCCAGGTATCACAGCCCTACCACGTCGTGGACCGCTCATCTGTTAACTACGTTGTCGAACCCCTCACACCGTCTCCAGATATCCGCCGCCGCGGTCGCGAGCCATTTAATCTACAGCGCCATCCTACCGTAGCCGAAAGTCGTCAGGATGTCTCCTCTTCTCCCCGGGTGAGATTGTAAAGACGTCCGTTCGCTTCAAATAGGAAGATGAACGCGCGCTTCAGCGGCATTACTGTCGCCGCGAGTGTCTGCGCTTGACCTGGCTGACCTCGGAGCGTTTCGCCGTTGCTCCCGTCGTCCCAGTTCCTTTCAACAAACCCTGGTCTCACAGTATATATGATAGTATGAGCAATTCCGTGAAAACATTCGCCTGCCACGAATATTTGCTCCATGCTTATGCCAGACTTTTTGGACAAATGCACTCCATCTTCTCATTCTTGCTTTTAGCATACTTCATTAGAACGTAATAGCTGGGAGAGTTGGTGGCGATTCACACTTAAATAAGCGCAACTCAGAAGAGACCACAGACAGTGAAATACACAAAATACAGCAGATTAATTGCGCGTTCTTCCCTGTCTGTGCTCTCGGCAGTATTGGGCTTGTTAAGCATGAAATGCTTTTAGCTCCCATTCTCGGCAAATTAAGGTGAGCATTCTCCGAACCTGAAGCCGAACATGAGGCAGAACCTGACGCCGAGAAGGAGGGCGAACTTGTGTAAAATATTCCGTAACATTTACTTCAATGACACCCGGGAGAAAAAAAATCTTCAGCCCTGAGCTGGATTCGAACTGGCGGCCGCTCAGATAGATCAGCTTGCTTTACCACTGCATTATGGTGTATTCCAATCGGAGATCCGGAGCATCTATCCGAATCCGCAAACGATCGAGATATCCGTCGCGGTCCACTTAGAACTCAGAACGTTAGTGCAAATGACCCATTGTAACACGCACTTCGGTTTGGCGGATCAAGAAAACTTGTTCCGAATCGCAGATTGGCATACACATTAGACCACTATGCCAACGCCGCGGCTTCTCGCGCTGCGTGCGTAACTGGTATACCAGCCTCTCGCGCTCCGGTTTGGATATCGTCTTCATCAACCTTCATCCATTTGTTCTGCTCCGCAAATGTTTGCGAAGGCCGCTAAATTGGTTTTGAGGAAAGGAAAGGCGCAGTTGACCGCGACGTGTGTGCTGGCGCCATCTTCTCCCTTTCGGAGGCCGGCGCTGGTCACGCGAGCCGCCATACACCGATAGCGGCGAAGGTCGGTCGCTCGATATATGAAAAGTTAAGGTTAAGTTAAGGCTCCAAGACTCGAGTGTGGCTACCACCACCTATGAGCCGTCATAGAATGCTCTACGCCTTTTCTGCAATGCATTTCATGCTTACATCTGTTCCCGGCGACAAGACAGGCTGCTAATTTTTAAAATCATCATTCTTCACAAGCTCAAAACGTATGCTCTTTCTCCATCTGTGCTTCTGTTGCATCGTTCCAGGCTCCACTATATGCAGGACAAGCAGCTCACCTTGCAATGAAAGTGCGTAACGGTTCTGTTTTAGGGTACACGTACCACTCCCCACGTACGATCAGGACGTGTATGTTCACTGCTCCGAATTCCACTTAACTGTCATTACCGTCTGGATGGGGCGTTCAACCGTTTGGTAAATCACACATATTCATCGCACAGGTACGTGAATTCATCTGTCGCCTCACAAGTTGCTCGTATCTTAAACTCTGCGCGATTCAGTGATGGCGCGGAGACAAGTGTGCTGGTGGCAACGCTGGCCGTGACTACAAGTTCGTGTGCAAGATGTCTAACAATGGCTCTCGCTTACCGCTCGTCGCATTTTAAGGTCAGCGGCCTCATCTGCCCATTTCGCTCCATTTATTTGCCGTGAATTCATTGTTATATGCTTAATTTATTTCCAACCCCTCATTTTACTACCACGCGACACAATCCCCCCCCCCCCCCCCCCCCTCCCGCCTTTTTTTTTTTTGATAGAGCAGAGCAATGGCACGAAGACGAAGCGTTAAGCGTAGTCTCTTGCATTCCCCTGATCTGCGTGAAGATATACATATAATGGGAGATCCCTGCGTGGGCGTCGATTGTTCAAGGCGTTTTGTTTTATTTAGTTCAGTGTGAACACGGTCTTGCTGGAAATGATGCCTTTGTTTTTTGGTGTTCCTAACAATAGAATGCGCAAAACTGTTAAACGCAGTGAGCTACGCATACCGTCGCTCCCACACTCGTAACCATCGAAGTGCTCATGTGCAGCTCGCGATTGTAGGCTACATGGTGTGCTATTATTCAGCCTTATATCGGAACACCGGTACGGCGCCTTTGAAGACCGAAATGGCTCGGAAAGTGAGGGTTTTCATCTTACAGAGACTGAGGGTTGCTATAAGCTCCCCACTACCCGGCTAACAAGCAAACCATGGGACCTGAATGCTTTTGAGCAAAGGTAGCGGGTCGTCTACTGAAAAGTACAAACAGGCCCAAGCGTCGTTCGGCTGACGAGAGCACTCAAGAACTCACTGTGCAATCTTGCACATTCTCGCAGCTGCCGGAGCAGACCTCCGCGTTCCGCACTCCCCTGCATCCGCGCGTATATGACGTGGCCTGCTCGACTCATGGCTTGACCTCCACTGGCTGCACGATATGCCTTCAGGCTGTTTCTCCTCTAGATGTGCACACTGTTTGGGAAGTACTCGCGGTCGCAGATGAATCGGGGATTCTTCCGCTTAGCAGACGCCGGGCCCGATGAATTCCGACAAAGCGGAAGGGGGCGAGTGATTAAGCGCGGGGCGCGGATAACGTCATAACTTTTCGCGCGCATTCCGGCCTTCGAGCGCGCGAAGACGGAGCAGTGTTTGTCGGTCCTTCTCTTTGCTTATCGGGCTCGCCTTAATTGGCCTGACCCATATACGTACGGAATGGCCCGTTC
Organism: Amblyomma mixtum; assembly: GCF_055824585.1. Classification (NCBI taxonomy): domain Eukaryota; kingdom Metazoa; phylum Arthropoda; class Arachnida; order Ixodida; family Ixodidae; genus Amblyomma; species Amblyomma mixtum. The sequence continues at coordinate 43,284,332 of NC_143014.1, forward strand.
GCCAGGCGCTCTCGCGGCCACCCGCGCACCTGGCTTGGCCCGGCGGATGCACGAATTCGCGGAGAAGGCATCCGCGATTGCTGGCCCGAATGCGCTTCACTCTCGCCGCTGTTTGCCGATCATTTGCCGATGGGCGTATATGCATTTACCAATCGAGTCGTGACTTCGTTCACTTTTGTTGTTGCAAACAACTTTGGCATGTTATGGACACTGAATTATAGCATGCCCATTAGTGGCCGGACCTCCCCCTGCCTGCACGAGGAGTAGCGGGAATCTGGGACTTTTTATTGAATAGTCTGTTTGTTTGCTGCGGCAGCCCACAGCAAAGTGCTGTCCTGGTCAATTGCAAAGAGCCCAGTGCGGCAGTTACCCAGGGCAAGCGTGTAGTGTCTTATCTGGCCTGCCCGCTGATCCAAAGTTCAGAACGTACAGGACGACAATTCTATACCCACTCTTCGGAGCTTCGGTGTTGCATGAGCACGGACCGCAGTCAACAGTCAGCTGCCGTCTCACGCGTGGCGGACCCCTTACTTTCGACAACGACTGCACGCGTACACCATCATGCCTTCTTTGAACTGTGCGCAGATGCGTTTCAGTTTAATGTGCGCTAACGTTCTCGGTAATCAGAAGCAATTCAGTAGCATCCGCTCCACTCGGAAGCTCCGCGCAGTAGCCAAACCGCGTATTGATGCCACTGTTACCAAACCTTGTTCGGAGTTCATCGCGCATTTTTATTTATTTGTGTTCGAAGTAAAGTAACAAACTTTGCTTTAACAGGCACTACTTTGTGTACATGCCTGCACGCAGAATCTGATTACACCTTGTATGCCAGTGTTTATGAAGCCAAGAGCTAATTGAAGCACATATGCAATTTGTACATAATGTGTACAAAGGAGATTTGAAATTTTCCT